>NC_140366.1:13142500-13405000 GCF_054491055.1 Hypomesus nipponensis | reverse complement strand
CAGATTGCAGGCCTCCCCGACAGTATTTTAGGTGTTTATAAATTGATCTGTGTGTGTATGTGATTGCATTTTGTGCAGGAGTGTGTGTGTGCTCGCGCGAGTGAGTGCGCACACACACGCGTGCGCGTCTTCATTTTCATCATTCCGTCTCAGCGACACGGCTTGTCTCTCTCTCACAGCTTTAAAGTCACACCCGTCTGAGCGGCTCATGCCCAGGGAGAATATGCTTGTGTGATTGACACGCCAATATTCCTGGAGTATGTGATATTCTCTTTTTCAAAATCAGTTTAATAGCTTGGCCGTGACCTTCCATAGACTCCTTAAGGCCCCGATGACAGAAAGGTTATTTGGTCCGCTTCATAGCCCCGGCTGGAGACAGTGAGCCAGTGTTTTTAAGATTCTATAGTGACATCATAGGTCAATGACATAGCATTTCATGTTTCCCAATGAGGCTGAGTCTGCCACATCACTATTGATGGCCCTGTAGCTGTACTGCTGTTAGAGGGAGGGTATCCACTGCATGGCTAAATCAGCTCAGTAAAACACACAAACACACTCAGACACACACACACACACCAGGAACAGGCACTGGGGACGGATCAAACCAGATGTTTTCACATGCAGTGTTGCAGTTAGTGTGATTGGAGTGACTGGCCGGGTAAAACAAGTCATTTCATTGGTAGATTGATCTTGACCTTTACATCATGCCACTCTTTTGTTTCGTTTGTTTTTCCTGGGAGGAAATAATGTGGTCTAAAGGCTTGCTGTGCATTTCTAGTGTGGATCTACATATTTTGGGGTTTAGGGGATGTAGTGCATATACAGCTTTCTAAATTGATTCTTCAAGTTTCAAAGAAATAGAAAAATGCCCTTTCTCTTTTTTGAAGTGTTATCCACAGCAGTTCCAGGTGGTGTTTATCCTCATGAAGAGTCTGCCACAGAGTACCACAGCACGGAGCTACATGAGGTCAACCCAGATGAAAGCTTCAGTAGCAGTCCACAAATGGACCGTGGAGAGAGTTTTCCGGCCCTTATGACGGAGTCGAACACAAACGTGAACGCATTGAGTGGAAGGTGGGCGTAAAGCTACCCCTCCCGGAGACGAAGAAGAAGAAGAAGAAAAAAACAGAACGGAAAGCTACACAGTTGGTTCTGGTGGTCCGTTGAGGAAATGGAGAAGCATAAAAGTGGAGGGACTGGCCCATTGGAGTCGTCCCTGCAGGGGCCTGTGGTGCCTTTCAGGCAAGCAATTAATGAGATTTTGATTTAATGCCTGGTCCAAGATCAGTCGTCGCCCGCCCAGTCATTCCTTTGGTGCGGTTGTATTTTCAGACATGTTAATCATGGCTGCAGATGACTCTGCCATACATTTACTCCATGGCCCCAATCTGGATATAGTTTGATCCATTAATAACTTTCTGGGCCTTAGGCTTTTCTTAGCTCAAGAGACCTTGGATTTCACATACACACACACACACACACACATACACACACACATGCACGCGTATAAACATATACATACACGTGCACAAGGTTATTTAAGTTTGGCTTTTAATCTCCCTTCACCATACAGGGTCTGCTATTTGACATTGCTCACAATATTTGTCAACGGCATAGGTTAGGCTACTGTATTTTCTTGACATCTTTTATTTGCACTATTCTCTTAGAGTTTCCTCTCCCTCATGTCTTGTCTCTTTGACTTTAGGGAGATTTTCCTCAAGTCATTCAGAAAATGATTGATGTTACAGGTATTGTGCTCCAAAGGCTACTCTCCTGACCGAGATGAATCAAAACACGGTTGAAACTGAATTGATAAGTTCGGATGAAGCGTTGGTTATATATTTTCCTCTGGTGGTCTCCTGTCAAATATCTGATTAAAGGAAAAGATGACTGGGAGAAGGGTCACGGTAATTGCCATGTGGCTTTGTCACTCCTCACTCTCTGAGAATTTGTCCGCGACTCCTAAACCAGAGCTTCGATGATTGTTTTCTGATTGAATGCATAAATGTGCATACATTGCCAACATCTGGATAAATGCAATATGTCCACAATGTGTTTTTGACGCGTGTATCCGTTGTCCTCGCCGTCATCTGTCACCCCCTGATGAACACGCTTCCCTCAGGATGCTGCGGTTAAGCATTCTGAAATGAGCTCGTATGCTTCAATCACAGGTGAAGCCAGGAGGAGGCCACGAGAACATGGCCACCTCCATCACAGGGGTTTCCGCTGAGCCAAATATTCCATCAGCGTGCGTGCGGGAGGGACGCGTGTCCCGGTCTGTTTATGTGATAATAACATCACTCCACCACAACAACAGCTGTTTGCTCACCTTGACTCTCCTGCGGGGGGCTGGCAGTTCACAGATGACCCGCCAGTGGCAGGACGCTGGGACTGGGAGCTCTGACTGACAGCCCCAGTGCTCTGTACAGCATGGCCGTGACAGGATTTCAATCTGGCCCTGGTTTTTGTTTCACAGATTCAGATGAAGAACAGACCCTCTTAATTTATATGTGTCCTGAGTGTCTCCGAATAATTTGGGTGGGTTGGGGGGAAGGGAGTTGAATAAATGAATATAAATGGTGTTTTATATCTTGGCAATGTGGCAGGCAAAGCTTTTTTGACAACCTTGAGATAGAGTGTGGGCTGGGCAGGTTCCATGGGGGCTTTGTGCGGAGACACGTTTATAATTATAATCTATGATTCTATTCAAATGGCCTCTTTCAAATTTCCTCATCACCATAGAGAGCATTGTTGTTACTCAGAAAAAGGGGTTCGGACTGACTGAGTGTGACTTTGTCATGCGAACCTGTCTAGTGAGACTCTGCCTGCAGGCTGTGTGACACACTAACACACACCTCTCGCTTTGGCTCATACTAAACTGGTAGCTGTGTGTGCCATGTTGAATCCTGTTCATCTTACAGTGTGTAGGAGCATACAGGAAAGGTCTGAATTATGACGAGGTCAGTAAGAGAGGGAGAAAGAGAGAAAAAGGAGAAGCATAAGAGCAGAACAAGAGAAGAGAAAAAGAGAAAGTGCAGGTCTTCTGTCACCTTTCCAGGTCTGCTCATTGGGCCACGGTGAAATCTTCATCAGAAACAAACAGTGGGAAAAAAAGAAAAACAAGCTGAGGTCAGACAGGGCCAAGCGGCTGCTTCCTGCCTCTGTCGCCTTCCCCTCCCCCAGCCCTTGCTCCCTCCCTCAATCCCCCCTCCCTCCATCGCCCCTCCCTCCCTGTTTGTCCTGGTGGCTATGATCTGCCTTCTGGAATTGTGCGTGTGGTGTTGGGGTGGGGAGAAGGAGGGCATAGAGGGGCTGTGCTGAGCTCCGGGTGTGTTTGGGGTGGAGGGGAGGGGAGGGGAGCGGGGTGGGGTGGACGAGGTCACCAGTGTCTCAGGACCGCTCCAGTGCACGCAGCACAACAGGCCAGTGTGAGAGGACGCGATTAGGTGACCCCCCCCCCCGCTGCTGTTTTTCTAAACACGGCCCAGAAATAGCACAAACGCGCTTGTGTGACATGGCATTAAAATTGTTTCCAGCCTCCCTACACCGGCTGCTCTCGCTGGTTAACGTTGCAGCCGGGCATTTGCCACTGTAGCGCGAACACAGTGCCTGCAACTGCTACAGCAGGCAGGCAGGCAGGCAGGAGCACGCAGGCCAGGGGCCTCAGAGTGGGGACACCCTCACCTTAGTTAGCCACTGGTCGTGGAAATTCCTCAATGTGCCTTTAATACACCTCTGGTTCTCTTAACATGGTTTGTGTTTATATGGCGGAGAATGTGTCCTTAAAACTGCCGGGGGCAAGATCCTCTGCAGGGCTCCTTACTGGACCTCTGTTTAGATGTTTTTATGAGCTGTTTCAGTTGGTTATTTACGGCCTCATATTACCGTTCTCTTAATTGTTTATGATATGTTTTGAGCTTCGGAGAAATACGTGCAACCCAGCAACATCAGTCACAGATGGTTTCAGCACATATTCGAGGCCTGAGAAAAGCGGTTAAAGCAGTGAGTGCATTCCAGGGCTTGGACAAGGACATCTGCCCTGTCTGGCAGAGTGCTATTCATTATTTCTCTCAGACATAAACATTATTGGATGAAAAGCAGGCTATTTAGTAATCTGGGCAAATCCAGTTATATTTCAGTATGCCTCATAAGGCCTGAATGTTGGCTCGAGTCTCAACCGTTAATCCCTCAATTTCCAAAGTCTCATTAATACTCTGTTGACAGACCAGAGGAAGCCCCCATATATCTCTGAGGTGAACACGTTTATAAATGAGAGCCTCAGAGCCTTAAAGCCCCCCCCCCCCCCCCCCCCCACTGTTGAAAAGTCCCTGTTTTCTACATTTACCATTTACTCTGCCTGGCTCTCTCCAGGCCTCAGTCCTTTTTATTCTGCTGCTCGGCCCCATCTGTTAGCCCGTGCAGAGAGCTGGGTCATTAGCGATGTCTCAGCTTTTAGAGGAGGGGAAAGCGTCCACGGTGAGCTGTAAAAAGTCCCATATGTGCCATTGGAGAGCAGACCATTTGCACTTTGCAGCTCTGCTGAGGGCTTTTCATTTGCTGTGTGTCGGGTTTAGCCTCCCTCCACCTCCTTTACTTTTTATATACATGTGGGAGTGGATGGATACACCAGGGCTGGATACAGGCATGACAGCATCTGCACACACACACACATGCAATGACACACACCAAGTACACACACACACAAGCACAAATACACATGCATAAGTGAACAGGCACACACACATGCATTTGCACTGACTCAAATTGTGTACAGACACAACGAGCAGCAATAAACGTGTGTATATATGCACACACACACACGTACACACACATGATACACACATATTACTTAGCATGGCAGCAGCCGAGAGGCCACAAGAGAGGGCTGCCACAAGCCCTTCCCCTAGCTCGTCTCACTGGTACAGCTAATGAATGGGTTTCTAAAGAGCCTAGTCAGCCCTGTCTTACCACAGATCATCTCCCCTCGTTCTGCAGGCTAATGGCACTCCCACTTTCCTCCACACTCCCTCACTTTAACTCTTGAACTGCTGACTCACTGCATACAGGCGGGCATGCATGCCGTGTCCCAGACCTGAGGACTTTTCACTGTGAAGACAAGCCACAACTAGAGACCGGACATGGAAGAACATGATGTTTATTCTATTCTCCGCCTCACACCATCTGTAGGCCTGCCATCGTTTCCCCTATAGCGGTGTACTTAACCTCAGCCAGTCAAGTGAAAAATACTCTGCATGGCTCTAATGGGCCGTTATGCAAATGTTAACTTAACGTTTGCATTTGAATTTTTGAACACTGAGTCGTTGATCCTTTTGAACCATTTGAACTTTTCCCCTCTCTGGCCACTGACTATTACCCTTTGACTAAGAGGGTGTCCTGCTGTGGGCTGGGAGTCTAGGCACAGCTCCATCACTTATGCTAATAGCACACCGAGCCGTCAACGGGAGCTCAGCAGTATGAACACTGGAGATAACTGTGGACAAACAGTGGGTTATTAGTATGATATGTGAGATGGCAGTGGGCTACTAGAAAGCTAGCAGGGGATAAAAGCAGGCCAGTAATGGTCAAACAGAAAGTGTGCTGTGGCTAGCCATTGGCTAAAAGTCAGCCTAGAGGGTCATTAGTAGTATATGGTGTGCTAAAAGTGTGCTAATAATGCACTATTGGTGGTGTAGTGAGGTAAGCAAGACCACACGGAGCCAACATCTTGCCACACCTGAAGAGTGATTCAATCACATCAGACAAACCTAATCAGCCCTTGTGACACCCTCAGTATGCTGATTACCCACCAAACGCCGATGCAAAGGAACCATAGAATTGGGGGGAGGACCTCCCCAATCTCAGCCCTCCTGCTAGCTTGCAAGCTTCAAAGGGCGTGCTTGAGACGACACGTCTCCAGCAACCATTTGCATCCGTTTTGGCGGCATTTGAACAAAGAACATACCTTAATCAGAACTTTTGAGGAAAGTTCTTCAGACTTCACCTTTACCACGAGAGTACAAGGTGGAGAATTACGAGAGGGATATTTGTGTCATGTTTTTTACTTTGTTTTAATGTTGTGTTCACTGAAATCTTGATTCTAGTAACTACTCCTTCTTCCTGAAAGATAACCATGTCATTCTTGGTATCGACACAAAGCTCTCTTAATAAAACAATCATTCAACTATATTTTGTAACTGTACCAAGATGTCCAGAACAATATTTGAATGATCTTTTGAACCAGCCAGAGACCAGATCACACCTTTGGTAGGTGTGAAGGAAGGAGGGGGGAGTTGACAACCCAGCTTCCCCCAATCAACGTCTGACCCCAGACAGGTCCTCCCTCAAACTCTGAACTGTATAAATATCTGAGATGACCATCAATCAAGGACTCCAGCGAAACCAACCATGGCATGAACGCCATTGGGATTGGCGTTCCAAAGGACGTCTCCAAGCTTCTCCTGAGATTCAACTTTATAGTGATCGCGACACTATCTGGACGTTTCAACAGAAGAACCAAAAACGCAATTATCATTGCGACTTGACTGAGATCCCCCAGACTCAGCCACATGACCCGGCAGCGCAGCCGCGCTTTCACCTCCGATTCTTCAAATGAACCTTTGGCGCAAACCGCCCTCAACCTCATTGATCAACCCCTGATCAAACGTAACTATGGCTAACGCTCTTTCCTCCCAGACATGACATTGGCGTGAGCTCTGTTTATGATTTGTAAGGATGTAATCATTGACTTACCATTTCTGTATTTCTTTAAGTTAGTCCATTTCATTCTGTTCATTGAAACCAATAACTCATATTAAATCCATAATCTAACTTGTTCATAAGATCCGTTTACCTTACTTGAATAAATTCATTGTAAAGATATTTTGACGTGCGTGTTCACTGATGTTACGATTGGCTCTACACTTAGAACGAATTCATTCCTAAAGATGAGACTGAATATTACATGTTAAATATAGGATTCCCTAATGTCCTAAACCAATATTAGGGTGGTGCCCCGAACTTTATGATAAATTAAGTATTTCTATTTTAACACGACGAGACCCCGCTACATAATGGCGCCCCGTGTGAGGCTAAGATAGATTGAAATGAGCAATCGTAACTTTTGTGAAACGAACTGTTAAAATAGAGCTAGCTCTAACTATATGTAACATCATGTTTTTAATACCACTGTGCCTGGGCTACAGTGGCTGTGTGCGTATTCAATTGTTTTGTAAAATAGGGCCAAGCTTTTAATGTGTATGTGCGTGGGACCAGCTAGCTCAAAGGAAGCAGCTAGGTTTGACCGGAGGTAGGCGCGTGCTCAGAAACACCGCTGCCCCGACATTTACGTTGTAATCTGCCTCGGCCAGCTCTTCAAGGAAAGTAGCATAGGAGCCTTTATTATAGCCTCTATTTTAATAGTGTAGCTATTTGGTTAAGTGAATTAACCAACCAACTAATACGTTGGTGCACATGTCTAGTTCAGGGAAACAGACAGTGATTAGTCCCGAAGGACTTTTTGTTTAGAAGCAACTAAACAACGCAGTTTCTACACGTAACCTATTATGCCGCCACGATAGCTTTTCGGAAAAAGCATTGACTATTCCCGCAGCTAACTGTGTCTTAAACAGTGGTTGCCAAACTAAAGTTACATTGTTAAATGCAGTTCGTCAATGTGGTTTAGTTAAGTTGACTTCAAGAAGCTACTTAGTAACTATAATTGTGTTAAAGTATGTACTATAATTACCTTGCACCTTTATTTGCCTATTTGTGTACGTCTTTGGCAGTCAAATGTAACCATAACCTAAATGAGTTTATTGAAACTAGTTTGATTTAAAAAGATTGAAAAGCCGACAACTTTTCCTTCATCTAGACCCCTAGTCACAAAGCTTCAATTGCCACGGCCATTGTAAGCCACTTCAAGTGCCTCCTTTTATTTCAATTGTTTTCTTTCAACCTTTTCCCTATGTCATGTCATAGCTTAATCACTCATAGCCATGCCAATGTCTGGGGAGGGGGGGTGACATGCCGTTACACTGCTGTGGTCTTTCTTCTCTTGTCTTCATGTCAACAGTTTCATCGACGACGGTCTATGAAAGTTGACATCCGGGGGGATGTAGTGAGGTAAGCAAGACCACACGGAGCCAACATCTTGCCACACCTGAAGAGTGATTCAATCACATCAGACAAACCTAATCAGCCCTTGTGACACCCTCAGTATGCTGATTACCCACCAAACGCCGATGCAAAGGAACCATAGAATTGGGGGGAGGACCTCCCCAATCTCAGCCCTCCTGCTAGCTTGCAAGCTTCAAAGGGCGTGCTTGAGACGACACGTCTCCAGCAACCATTTGCATCCGTTTTGGCGGCATTTGAACAAAGAACATACCTTAATCAGAACTTTTGAGGAAAGTTCTTCAGACTTCACCTTTACCACGAGAGTACAAGGTGGAGAATTACGAGAGGGATATTTGTGTCATGTTTTTTACTTTGTTTTAATGTTGTGTTCACTGAAATCTTGATTCTAGTAACTACTCCTTCTTCCTGAAAGATAACCATGTCATTCTTGGTATCGACACAAAGCTCTCTTAATAAAACAATCATTCAACTATATTTTGTAACTGTACCAAGATGTCCAGAACAATATTTGAATGATCTTTTGAACCAGCCAGAGACCAGATCACACCTTTGGTAGGTGTGAAGGAAGGAGGGGGGAGTTGACAACCCAGCTTCCCCCAATCAACGTCTGACCCCAGACAGGTCCTCCCTCAAACTCTGAACTGTATAAATATCTGAGATGACCATCAATCAAGGACTCCAGCGAAACCAACCATGGCATGAACGCCATTGGGATTGGCGTTCCAAAGGACGTCTCCAAGCTTCTCCTGAGATTCAACTTTATAGTGATCGCGACACTATCTGGACGTTTCAACAGAAGAACCAAAAACGCAATTATCATTGCGACTTGACTGAGATCCCCCAGACTCAGCCACATGACCCGGCAGCGCAGCCGCGCTTTCACCTCCGATTCTTCAAATGAACCTTTGGCGCAAACCGCCCTCAACCTCATTGATCAACCCCTGATCAAACGTAACTATGGCTAACGCTCTTTCCTCCCAGACATGACATTGGCGTGAGCTCTGTTTATGATTTGTAAGGATGTAATCATTGACTTACCATTTCTGTATTTCTTTAAGTTAGTCCATTTCATTCTGTTCATTGAAACCAATAACTCATATTAAATCCATAATCTAACTTGTTCATAAGATCCGTTTACCTTACTTGAATAAATTCATTGTAAAGATATTTTGACGTGCGTGTTCACTGATGTTACGATTGGCTCTACACTTAGAACGAATTCATTCCTAAAGATGAGACTGAATATTACATGTTAAATATAGGATTCCCTAATGTCCTAAACCAATATTAGGGTGGTGCCCCGAACTTTATGATAAATTAAGTATTTCTATTTTAACACGACGAGACCCCGCTACAGTGGGATAGTGGTGTATTTGGAGTGGACTAGCAGTAAACTAGCACTGGGCTACCATTGGGCTAGCAGTGGGCTACCACTGGACTAGCAGTGGGCTACCATTGGGCTAGCAGTGGGCTACCACTGGACTAGCAGTGGGCTACCACTGGGCTAGCAGTGGGCTACCACTGGACTAGCAGTGGGCTACCACTGGGCTAGCAGTGGGCTACCACAGGACTAGCAGTGGGCTACCACTGGGCTAGCAGTGGGCTACCACTGGACTAGCAGTGGGCTACCACTGGGCTAGCAGTGGGCTACCACAGGACTAGCAGTGGGCTACCACTGGGCTAGCAGTGGGCTACCACTGGACTAGCAGTGGGCTACCACAGGACTAGCAGTGGGCTACCACTGGGCTAGCAGTGGGCTACCACTGGGCTAGCAGTGTTCCTGTGGTCCAAAGTCACCCGTATCTTTGCGTCAGTATCACTTCCTTCTGATCTATCCAATGGGTGGATAGATCCGATGGGTGGATTCGTCTCCCATGCAAAGCTAGGTCTTCCATGGTATGGAGGGTTTTATACAGAGGAGTGAGCTTAACCTATTCAACTCAATAACATTTGCCATGGGCCAACAGTCGGCTAATGGTAGAACAGCATAGGGCTAGCAGTAGGCTAATAGTGGGCTAATGTTACGTCAGCTCCATTTACTTCACCAAACATTAGCCTCATCCCTATGGGCCTTATTTTGCAGGGCGGGTGTGATTTCCCAAACTACTTACAGTAATACCCTGAGCGAAGGGAGAAAATCCTTGAAAAGTCTGTCAATATCAGTTATTGTAGATCTTCTGCCATATATGTTCATTGTTTCCATAAACAGATGAAGCGATTACACATATTGATGCCACCATTTGGACAAAAACAACAGACTTTGATGAACTCTGACAAGGCTTGCTCCAGCAAAAGAAAGAAAAGGCCTTTCCAAAATGTTCCTAAATTTCCCTGTAAAACTGTGCAAAAATCCCACAATAACTCATTCGGCTGTAATGATCGCATGTACATGCTGCGGTATATATAAATGATACAACAAGGATCTTCTCTTGTTTTGTTAACAGAGCTCTTGAACACGTCAACAGGACGTGAGTCTGTACGAGTGTGACAGCTGATTCCAAGATGCTTTCAAAAGAATCTCCATTGGTTGAAAGCTGTGAGAAGCAGTAAAGTGAACAAATGGTGTATCTATCTATCTACCCAGACAGAGGACTTTAACTGTCCTCTGTCCCCTGAGTGCAACGGCCGCTCGCTGAACCTCAAAGATCTTATCTCGGCTGGGTTCATTAACGCCTTTTTCATCATCCAGATCTCTATCTCTCTCCCTGTTTTTATCTATCTCTTTTTTTCTCTCTCACTTTTTCTGATTCATTGACCAATTTTTTTCTCTCTGTTTAATAACATTGTCTCAAGCCACTGCAAGGGTTAGGGGTGTGTGGTCCCGCCTTGTGTGCATGTCTGTCTGTGTTTACCTGCTTGTGTGTGTCTGCAACGATGTTTATGCACCCGTTGTTGTGTGTGCCTGCTTGTATGTTTGTGTGTGTGTGTGTTTTCACTTGATGCAGCAGGGCTGCAGACAGTATGTGGACACACACTGGGGTGTTTCTCCCAAAAGGATTCATTCTATATTTCAGCAGCAGAGGCAGCCACAAACCCAGTAGATCCAACAATATTGTAGCTTTTCCTGACAGTCGTGGACATAAATAATGCATGAAGTGGAGCAATGCCCCTGTTTCCTCGGCTCTGTGTGATAATGAAAGGGACCCTGTGGGACCAGATATAGCGGCGGTCAGTGAATCATGTACCACCCCACAGACAGACAACCCTGCATACGTAGGTAGGCCCCTATTGTTTTTATAGGTTGATTTGATCCCACTGTCGATTAAATATTAATCCAAAGCAGCCACTTGGAATGATCAGTGGCAGCCATGTTTGGATCCCTGTGATGGGGGGTTTTGGGAGAGGGGGGGTGGTCCTTTATGCGCCTGGAGTATAAGAGTAGTTTGCGTGATTTTGTGTGCGCCATGAGCAACAGTTGAGGTTGCCGGGGTTGTGGTTTCCAAGCGTGATTCATATCTATTCGTCCGACAGCCCGACCGCAGTTTACCCCTCGAGCACTTCAATCAGTCACCCATTCCAGTGGCAGTTTCTGCCTGGTGACCTGCAGGGAAAGGCCGCTAGAGAATGGAGCGTGATTGAGTGTTTCTTTCCTGGATTGAGGGGTAATGTCTGTGTTTTGTGTGTTAATCTCGGCATGTGTGAGGTACGTTTTTCGTTATCACTCGTGCTGATTCCAGCCTCCCTTAGATTAAAGGGAGACCATTGTGTGGTGCAGCCCTCCCCCACCCCACCCCACCCCGCCCCACCTCCCTGTGTCACAGTGGGACTCTGAGGGGATCTGGTTGATTCCCTGCGTGGGTGTGAGCTCCACACTAGGCTGCTCCTGGTAATTAAACCTCGGGGGTGGCATGCAGGAGGTGGGTTACAGCTTTTAACTACAAAACGTGTCCAATGACCCCCCCCCCCCCGCCCCCCCATCGTCCCCATCCCCCACTGCCTACCTCCTCCCCCCCAAAAAAACACGCACTAGCTCTACAACTACCTCCTCCAACACCCCCCACCCCCTTCTTGTGGGAATTCAGTTTGGTCACACTCTGTTTGCTTGGAAAACAAGCCAGGATGTGGATGGGATTGTGTGTGTGTAGGTGTATGAGTGTTTTTGTAGTTAGGATGTGTGTGTGTGTACTTGCAACCGTGTGTGTGATTGTGTTTGGTGAGAAGGGAGAGAGTGGGAGACAGAGAGAGCGCGTCAGGGGGAAACAGCGTGGTAAACGAGCGTTCTTCTTACAGTGAGAGGAGCCTAATGCAGAGACACATCACTCCTATTCTCTTGCTCTTCCTGTCATAGCTGAGAACAGGGACGATAATGGGCCTCGGGGCAAATGACTGAAAATAAACATGCAATAAACAAAACAGTCCTGTTGCTAGTCTTATTCTTCCGTTACATCCTTGGCTGTTAAAACACCTACAAGCCTGTGAGAAATAATTTGTGTCTCAGTGGACAAAGCTGCTGAAGTAAGATCAGCCACGGGCTTTACTGTTACAAGGCTCAATGCCAACCAGGCATTTGTGCAATTACATAGAAATATTCTCAATGCAAGTTAGGAATTCCAGGGCGACTAGTACACAGCAAAGACATAAAGCAAGATAATTCACACCATAAACTAAACTAAAGACCTGTCTTTTTGCAGTGAGTCAATTTTTATATGAGATGGAAGCACTACGACCGTATCATTTTTCAATAGATATGTAGGTCAGTTGGACAAAAATCCCCTCTATCGGCCACTGTACATGTTGTTTGTTATTCATTTGGTGGAGAAGAGGGTTCAGCATGTCTTGGAAAGTGTGTATGCTATGCATGCTAACTCACTCTCTCAGTCTCAAGTACTTGAACCCTGAATGGTTTTTAATGGATGCAATCTGGAAACCATTCACCCCACCGTCCTGGGTAGTACACGCATGCAATTACAGTGATGACCTGCTCAAGCAAGTTTATGTTCTGTATACTCTAAATATGGTAGCTGGCTTTTACAGTCTTGTTTCAGGCATCAATGATCCAATTTCCTTTCGGACAATGTTTATGGAACACATTCGTTCTCCTTGCAAGCATCTCCAGGCTTCCCACGAAAGAGATATTGGTGGAAAAAAATGCAGTTTGAACTCAGTTGCACTTCTCTTCCTTTAATTTATAACCGCAGTTTAATAGACGGTCCTATCTGAGGACACAGTTGAGGTTTATCTTGTGTAAAAGTCAGGAAGTGGCGACAGAAATCTATGGAAAAGTTATTGTAGCCGTTTGATGTTTACTTGTACCCCCCACACCCCCAGTCTAGGTGCTCATCTATTCTATTTGATGACATCTGAAATGCCACGATGATCATTTCCCGAGGGGATGTTGGATTGAGATTTCATTACTCCTAAGAGATTAATATTCAGCTCTCCTGAGGACACTTGTATTCTTTCACCACTCACCCTTGGAGTGTGTTCTTCCTGCTTTTTGACACCTTCCTTTGACAGTGTAAGAGTAAAACTTGTTATGCTTTTGAGAAGAACTTCTGGAGAGTGAACAGGGGTTTCTCAGAGAAGTTGCTCGAAACACAGGAAGCTCCCTGCAGTTTTATCTTTGGGAGGAGGTTGTAGATAAGAGAACAGGTTGACTCTGTTCAGGGCGTTATTAAAAAGCTGTCCCTCCAAAGTCAACACGACCTTCCCACCAAAACTGTAGCTTTCTTCCCATGTCTGCATGTGGGGGGGGGGGGGGGGGGTTGGGGGTGCACCAGCTGACTTGCGGGTGACACTGCACTCCCCTGGCTTGTCTGAGGCGTTCCCACCCACCTATGCCTTGCCCTGGACTCCTCTTCTCTCTTCTCTTCTCCTCTTTAGCCTCCCCTAAGTCCCTCTCCTCTCTCTCTCATCCCTGGCCTCCGCTCCTCTCTTCTCCATTCTGAACGACCAGTTCCCCCTCTCTCATTATGTCTTTCATGCCTCAGTATTTCTATCACTGATAGAACAGGCCTGGATTTATTTGCCATATTCAGAGCAGGCATGCCCATGGACATTAGTCTCAGGTTACAGTTTGGGAAACATTCAGAAAGGGTCTCACTAGACAAAATCACAGACCTGCACTGGACCTTTTATTGTATCATTTATGTAATCACTATTATTATTCCGCTCCAAGTTTGGGTCAGCTAAAGGAGTACTCTGAGATAATTCTGAAGCCAGAAGAGATGGTCAGAAACCCCCTCACTCCTTGTGTTCACATCTCTCCATATTTACACTGGCCCTCATGGCTGGGGAGTATGTGTTACAGTATTTATAACTGTTCTTGCAGTCTGCCATCTCCAAACTCCAGAACTAATGTCCTCTCACCGTCAATCATTGTGGGATTTCATTAGAGGATTGTTTTTTTTTTGGTTCTCTCTCTCTCTCTCTCTCTCTCTCTCTCTCTCTCTCTCTCTCTCTCTCTCTCTCTCTCTCTCTCTCTCTCTCTCTCTCTCTCTCTCTCTCCCTTTCTCGTGTGGGCGTTAGACTGTGCAGTCCATACCACATTTCTCTTCAGGCAGCTTTTTCAGAACCAGAACGCCCTCTACGGAGTCTGCACTAAGGCCATCTGATGAAAAGGAACGAGAAGGGAGTTAGTGAGAACCAGAGAGAGAGAGAGAGAGAGAGAGAGAGAGGGTGCCGGGGTCATTTGGCTTTCATTGACTTGCTAATGCAGCAGTGGGGGCAGCAGCCGCAGCGCTTCTGGCTGGGGCTCGGACAGCAGATGGGAGGCTGGGGCAGCCCTACTGGGCCCCTGAGTGGAGAGGGGAGCCAGGGGGAAGGAGAGGGGAGGAGTGGAAGAAAGGGGGGGGGGAAGTGGAGGGCCAGGCAGGGGGCAGGTGGTGTTAGAGGGCGGGGGGGGGGGGGTTATGGAGGTGTGCGTGAGGGGCTGTAATGGAAAAGTGACCCATGCATGAGAATAACCCCAGGCCCAAGCAAGCACCCTGTGGAGAGGTTGTCGTCCTGGGCTGTTGGAGGCCTGGGGGAGGGGGGGTGGGGTGGGGGGGGGGGTTGACATCAGCTGTAGAACAACAGAAAGCTTTATGGTTATATATGCCTTCAGGCCTGCAGTCAAGTCAGGCCAGCAACCTCACCAAAGTTTTGAAAAAGACTTGTGAAACAGGGAGACGTGTGGAAGCCTCTCTCACTCCATAGATTTCGGATGGTGATTTAGAAACCATTAACATGGATAGCATTCCCTGTGAAAGCCTCAACCCACGAAGCTGAACTGATTTCGTTTTTGAGAAATATGCAAATCTTTGTTGCACAAATGTCAGTGTGTGTGTGTGTGTCGGTGGGCATGTGTCTTTGAAATGACATTGTACAGAGATACAGAGGTAATGATCCCACTCCGGACCCAGGGTTACTGTCGTTCTCGTCTCCTACCCAACACCAGGATCTAGAGAGTAGCGTGTACCCACCTCCCACTCCAATCAACGTGCTCCAGCCAAGTGAATGTGCAATAATATGAGCCATTCAGACACTTTTTAAAAGGGCAGGGGGGTTTATGATGTTAACACCCGGGGACATGGCAGTTGGATTGTCCTATTGGTTCTCCTCCTGGCCAGTGTGTTTGTTATGGTGCCCATGTCATGCTGTTCCTTCATTCCTGTCATTATATTTCCATGAGCACAGCAGCAGCTATAAAGTTTATCGCAAATTGACAAATCCTTGCTGGGGTAGAAGGTACCAGAATCCCAAAGTGATCACATTCACATTTAGAAATCAGGGGGAGGAGGTGTTGTGTCTAAAAACACAGCTCATTTCCAGTGCGAGTGTGAATGAATACGGAGGAAACAGCCCTGTCTCATCTCATTCCAGCCACGGCCGAAACCCCCCGACCAGGATGATAAGATAACGTGGGTGGGAGGGGAGGGAGGGGTGGGGGATGGGGGAGTGGCGAGGGCGGGGAGAGGGAGGTTGAGGAGGGGAGAGAGCTAAGCCTCGGATGTGCAGAGAAGCGTGGGGCGGGGTGGGGAGGTGGGGGGCTGGGGAGGTGGGGGGGTGGGGAGGTGGGGGGGTGGGGAGGTGAGGGTTGGGGAGGTGGGGGGTGAGATGAATGGTAAGTCCCTGAACGAGACCCAGGAGTGGCTGCCACTGCTTATTGCACATTTTTCCCAGACGCCACGGCCCTGTCCGGACCTGATAAAGTGCAGAGGGCCCAGGAAGCGCCCCGGATTCGGGAAAAGGGAACCTCTGGTCACCTCTAAACGCCCCCCCCGCCCCCCACACACGTGTGTGCACACACACCACCCCCGCCTCCCACCTCAGGTTGCTAAATCTCCCTCGCAGATGCGGGCTGACCCCCGTGATACCTGCTGTGGACCTGGAATATAGAAAGCGGTCTGGAGGCTCAGGGCAAATAAATACATTCATGAGGCTGCTTGTCACCCCCCCACCAGCACACACACGCACACACCCCAAACACACGCACACACCCCAAACACATATACACACCCCAAACACACGCACACACCCCAAACACACGCACACACCCCAAACACATATACACACCCCAAACACACATACACACCCCAAACACACGTACACACCCCAAACACACATACACACCCCAAACACATATACACACCCCAAACACACATACACACCCCAAACACACATACACACCCCAAACACACATACACACCCCAAACACACATACACACCCCAAACACACATTCACACCCCAAACACACATACACTCCCCAAACACACATACACACCCCAAACACACATACACACCCCAAACACACATACACACCCCAAACACACATACACACCCCTAATCTGATCACGGCTGGCCTCATGTGCCTCATGTGCCTCATGTGCCTCGTGTGCCTCGTGTGCCTCGTGTGCCTCGTGTGCCTCCTGTGCCTCGTGTGCCTCGTGTGTCTCGTGTGCCTCGTGTGCCTCTTGTGCCTCGTGTGCCTCGTGTGCCTCGTGTGCCTCGTGTGCCTCGTGTGCCTCGTGTGCCTCGTGTGCCTCATGTGCCTCAAGTGTCTCGTGTGCCTCTTGTGCCTCGTGTGCCTCGTGTGCCTCGTGTGCCTCGTGTGCCTCGTGTGCCTCGTGTGTCTCGTGTGCCTCGTGTGCCTCGTGTGCCTCGTGTGCCTCGTGTGCCTCGTGTGCCTCGTGTGCCTCGTGTGCCTCATGTGCCTCATGTGCCTCATGTGTCTCATGTGCCTCATGTGCCTCATGTGCCTCATGTGCCTCATGTGTCTCATGTGCCAATCTAAGGCCGATGATCATGCTGTTTACTTCCCCATTACTACCTTTAATTCGTCCATTCTCTGAGATAAAGGCTCAATTTGATTTAATTGGCCTGCTCTGTTTTTATAGGTTAAAAACATTTTATTTTTATTACAGTTTTTTAAGAGCTTGAGCTATCTTGTAATAACTCCAGCCGGCATTATAGCATTGGAGCAGCAACCCAGGGCAGTGGAGGCACAATGGTAGAAACACCCAGACGCATCCATCCCAGCCCTGGCTGAGCAAATCCCTTTTTTATAAGAGGTAGCTTGTCAATACCCCTGCTATGACAACCATTACAATCTGTTGACCTTATGAATCAGTCAGTCAAAGTAATTCATTTGTGCTTCTGTCATGTTGGCTGAAGAGGTCCCACTTGTGTTGTGATTTGTCTGGCTGGGTATAAAAGATGGCCCTTTGACGTGGTGTGAGGCTCAAGGCTAGCCAGCTCCCTCAGGGTCTGTACGGCAAAGAAGAGAAAGCGGCCCGCTGAAGCCAGGCGCAGACTCATAAATCGAGGCAAGACACGGCTTTGTTTGAATGAGTTTGTCATTGATTAATCGAAGTCTCTGGAGGTTGCACCATAACTCAAGGAAGTAGCTGTTCCTGCCATGGTCCATCCCAGGTGAACGGGGGATTTTCCCCCGCCCCATCAACGCAGCTCATCTAACCTTCCATGGAGCCTTCCAAAGATTGAACGGATGGAAAAATAAGAAACATGGAAGACACAAACTGTTTTTTTATGTGTCTTTGCTGTTGCAACATCAATCTTTCAATATCAACAAGTCTTGTTTGTGCTTGTGTAATATCCTAAATCTAATGATTATGCAACTACACACCAGTTACCATTTTTGTGTATTGCACAACCTTGTGCTATACACAGTATTGCTAATTGTATATGCCCCAAAAATACATTTCTCAAATGATCTGCTTTTTCAACCTGTCTCGGTAATGGGAAATGACCATAAGGCATATGTCAGCGTCTACTCTGCTTGAGAGGAGGGAGCGGGAGAGATAGAGAGACATAGAGAGAGATGGAAAGAGAGGGACAAAAAACGAGTTCCTCAAGTACTTAGAGCCATGTAAGCCTGGAGTGGTCGCTCTAGCTTGTCCTGCCTGGCCTCCTAGCTTTAAGCCCATGGTCATAACTCTAACCACGACTGTTGTCCAGTGTCCAAGACTGCCCTTCTGATTTCCCAACAACTTATGATCTGTCTGTGCACCAAAGTTGATCGAGCTTGATCCAACTGGATCTAGCTGGATCTAGGATCCACACAATCTAATGGTAAGCTCTGGTTTATACAGTGGGGTGATTTGTTAGGCTATAACATACCTCCTTCCTCTGGAACGGTCGATTAAGTGAAGCAGGGGGGAGGATGGAAAAACAGTCCTGCTTTTCAAGGTCAGCTTGTTTTGTGCAGATACATGCTTAAGCTTTCAAGATGTACTTGAGCAGCAGCTGGGAGTCCGAAACAGTCCGACCCTTAGACAGAATGCTCCTGTTCCAGACTGTCTACAAGTTCTGCAAGTGGGCATCTTTGATAAAGCAGGCTCTGTTGAAATGCTGAAATAAAGAATCCCTTCCTAGTCTCAGTGTGCTTCTGAACGACTGATAGCTTACAACAAAAAATTATCCTAATTGGCAAAAGCTGTCATGAAGCAAATCCCCCCCCTGACTCAATATGTACAGTCTCACGGGGAACAGTTGTCTCCATCCATCCCAGGCGTCATGTTCTTCTGCTTTCAAAATGGCTACCCCCACTCTTGAGTCAACTTCCATTTCACAGGAGACAAGGACACACACTATTCTTAATTGGGGACTCACCCTTGTTTGCTCTGTTTCCATCCTTAAATCCCCCCCCCCTCCCAGCCTCCCACCCCGTCAAGTGCTAAGGTCACTGTCTGTAATAAAAGTCAAGGAGTTTGAGGCTCACGCTGGACGAAGCTTACGTTCACATGTCTCTCAGGCGCTTAGCATGTAGCGTGGATATGGCACGTCACCATTTCAAATGGGATGTCGTTTTTCACGTGGCGTTTTTTGCTTTGCCCTTGACGTGCATGCCCTGTTCATTTCCGTCCGTGTAAATAACTTGAGTGAAGCCGCTGGTGTGTTCTAGGTACTGTGTGAATTTTCAGCCGTAACTTCTATTCCATCAGAAAATAACAAATAGTCAAAGGTATTGTAATGCATGGTCACCAACCCTGGCTTTCCTGAATCTGAAAGATATACAACACACCGTGACATTGTGTTCAAAATTCAGTGAGGATTAAATTGATTCATTGCATGTGTTGGTTATCAGAGCATCTGATGGCAAACAGACTGTATCGAGATATCCTGTTGCTGTTACAGCAGAGCAGCATTCTGACCTGCTCTCTGTTTACCCAGCTGGGTCTCAATCAGAATGATCAGCATGATTATCGTAATTAACATCGCTTACCTTGGGCTTTTTCTACAAACCCAGAGAGATGAGTCACAAGCACCTCAAGGTTCTCTCTCTCTCTCTCTCTCTCTCTCTCTCTCTCTCTCTCTCTCTCTCTCTCTGTCTCTCTCTCTCTCTCTCTCTCTCTCGCCCCTGACTGTATTGCCCATCCAGACCAGTCTAGGTAAAGCCTGAACTAATTTTCTCCATTCTCCAGGGTTTTAAGTTTCTAGCTTGTTTTTGAGTTATCCTGCCTGAAATACTGAAGTTTACAAGTGGACCTACACCAGATCTCTCACCCAGTACTTTTTATGGTTTGTCACCCTACACCACCTTTAAACAAGCAATATATACCAACACCTCTTCAATACCTCTTGATGCTTGTTACCATTAAAACATTGAGCGAGGAGAGTACGAGGTAAACACTGGGATCCTTTACATGCAGGGGAAACGCAAAGGTTCGCTCAGGGCCACAATTGCATCAACAATGCCAGTCCACTCCCCCGAGTTTCCTCTCCTCTCCCTCCTCCCACTTCTATGCTTCCTCCTCCCTTCTCCCCCTCCTCCTCTCCCACCTCCTTTCACCATCCCCCCACCCCATCATCCACCCTGGGCATGCAGCTCTCATTACCCCCGCAAAATCCAAATGCAATCTCGGCTTTCATTTATTGTGAAAAGAGCACCTCCAGAAAGCATGTCATTATTTCTCCCTCTCCCCAGCAGATCAAAGCTGACACGACTGATTACAGAGTGCCAGTCCTCTTTTGAAGAGATGTTCCACACTTATCAAGCTGCAGACGGCGCAAACAGGACTGTGTACAAAATCGTCCCGTGATGACACTTTGGGAGCACAAGGGGTGAGGGATGGGGTGGAGGGGGGCAGAGGGATGAGGGGGGCACAACCCCTATTTCTGGGGAAAGCCTGGAAAATGTACCTGTATTAAAGCTTCCTCCCTCCATTCCTCCAGGCTTCTGTCTGTCCCTCCTCCCAGCCCCTGCTCCTGCCTCTCAGTGATGGCTGATGGCTGAGCCCTTCTGGCTGACTGCAGGGACCAGTAGTCCACGCAACCCGCCCTGGTCCCAGAACCTGACCCAACAGGAGAGACCCCCCCCCCCCAGACAAGGTCTGCCTTTCATTCTCTTACCTCAATTAACATGTGGCACCAAGAATGACTGTAACCAGCGTGATTACGGTGTTCGGAGGAAAGGACTGCAACAGTGTAATGATAACAAACAGCTGAGCAACTGCTAATTTTGAGATTTCCTTTTGTTGGTTTAATCAGTGAAAGTGTAATGATGACTAGATGTTTCCAGTGCTTGCTGTAGGTTAGGTCATGCACTGCCAAATGTACACATTGCTGTCTGGTCATGCACCCTTTTTTTATCTTAGCATACACACAACAAAACATTGCCCTGTTTTTTAAAAACCTTTTTTTTCCTACATTTATGACAGACAAAATGTACCGGGCATAATTGGCATCTGCAACTGAGGTCTTTTGAGCCCTTGGCTGGCCACTCAAGGCACCTCTTAAGTTGGGATGCTTTCAGGGGTGCAGGCCACGCTGTCCTGAGCGAGGGCCCCCATTGGCGGTTGCTAAGAAACAGGCTTGTGATTAACAAAGCTGCTGGAGATGGCTCTGTGGAGGGAGCTAGCGCTAATTGACAGCGGTCTGCCCTCGGGGTCTTGTTATAACCCAGAGACACTTGGAATGGGAGGAGAGGGAGGCCAATGTGTGTGTGTGTGTGTGTGTGTGTGTGTATGTGTGCATTTGTGTGTGCGTGTGTGTGTGTGTGTGTGTGTGTGTGTGTGTGTGTGTGTGTGTGTGTGTGTGTGCGTGTGTATGACAGTGTGTGTGTGTGTGTGTGTGTGTGTGTGTGTGTATGTGCAGGCAGAGTGGATCAGTTGGAGTGGACAATGGTGAGGGGTTAGGGGAGGAGGGGGTGGGGGTGGGTGTGAGAGTGGCCGTGTAGCAGAGATGGGGTCGGAGGCAGGGGTGGTGTTGGGGGTGGGGGTGCTGTGGGAATCCTGCTGTGCTTTCTGATGGAGTCTTGTTCTACTTCTCAGCCGGTCAGTGACTCACTGAGAGCAGCCCCGTCTGGAGCAGATCCCTGCTCCTGCTCCTCTCGTCTGGCCAACCAAGCCTGGCATCTCCCCCCTGCTCTTCCTCTGCCAGCTAGCCCACCTGCAACAAACACACACGATCTAGACATTTTGTGTGGACATGCAAAAAAGTATTTTACATCTTGTATCTTAGTCCTGTCTGCTCAGACAAAAGGAGCGTGAGAGTAAGAGGGGCCCAGGGGCCATGGAGGGGTGAGAATATGTTGCGTCATCATATTCCATCGAGGGGAGAGATCCATGGTTGATGTTTTGGCTTGGAGTTCGTCCTGATTGGTGTGAATAAGGGTGGTGTACGTGTGTGTGTCTGTGTGTTTGTGTGAAGGATGGAGGGGGTTTCTAATCCACAAGCATACGAGGAGAGGTCCTGGGGGGACAGGAGCTGCTGCGGTGTGATACATGGCTGGCTGCGTGATTCTAAATAGGGCAGTCTGGCAAATGATCCTGTCACACAAACAGAAACACTTGACGGACAATTCCTGGGGCTTGACCTAGATCTGGTTCCTGCTCAGCAAGTTCTCTGGTTGTGTGGCTGTATGAAGTATAGGCAGACACACAACAGACACTAAATCTGAAACCATTGATTTGGGAGTTTTACAATATAAACCTAAAAAGGCACAAACAGTTATGTAGTGGATGTGCTATAGCATTTGTTTATTATTCTGCAGTGTGTGTCGTAATACGTCCGATTGAATCAAATTAGTAACTAGCAACAATTTATGACGTGTGTGTCTCGATGCTCTTTTTAATCACTGTGAACTGCATTTGTAAATGGTGTTTGGGGACATACTAGACCAATTAGTCTTTAATTAATACGAGCCGTTTGCTGAGGCAATATATTTAGATTGGTAACAAGGACCCATTTTAGGGCTCTGTAATAAAATTCCTGCATCATCATTCCCAAATACATTTGGAGTGACTTGTGTAAATGACCCCATTTAAAAACAGTTGTCACATTTATAATCGAAGGGAAATTACATTTCTGTGTTGTAGCTGTGTCCTGATAAAAAAAAACATTAAATTTACACCGCAATTATCAGCGTATTACTGCCGAATGTATGCTAAAAGGATTATGTCTCGTCCCTAAGCCTCTGGGACTGGTGAGGGACTGACACACCCTGCTTCCAGCTTGTCATTTCTGTGTGTTGATGCTGACTTTGACATTGTCATGTACACTAAACTTGCCCTGCATACAAATGCCGCCCCCCCCACCCCAAATCACTCACCTACCCTCAATAACGCAGAGGACCCTGCCCCACCCCACATACAGCCCAGGTCATTTCAAATGATAATGATTGCTACTCTGCATTAAAAAGTGCAGGGGATGAGACTTGTGGATGGGTTCATCAGTCGACTGCCTCCCACCCTCACCTCTCTCCACCTAGTTAGAATTAGAATGGGAAGAGAACAGAGAAGCACTCTCAGAGAATACATTATCAGTTGGATGATTTAAATCAAGGACAACAGAGGAGCGCAGACATTTTAAAAGACTCATTTCCGACCATATTAATTGGCCCGGCGGACAATGACTGATCTGAGCCCCTGCTAAATATACCCGAGTGATCTCTCCTCGCAGGTGAGACACTGTTTTGTGTCAAGAACAAATGTTTGTTACACCGACACACACACACGTGCACACACAGAGACACACATGCACATACACACAAAGCCAGTTACACTTTTCACTTGTTTCAAATGCCTGGATATCATGTAGGCCTAGAGTTACTTGTTTTGGAAAAGATAATCATTCACATATAGTCCGTTATATCAAAGAAGGATGACTAGCTTCTCTTATGCCACGGTTCTTAGCATTGGAAACTCTGGCATAATTACAAAGGAGCTAATAAAAATGGATCAAAGGCATTTACAAAGTAATCACCAGGCTTCTCATTTACTGTATTTGATCTGTTTTCTTCATGACCCCTCACACAGTGAAGACTGTATGCTGCCCTGTAAGATTTTATACATGTCAGATTTTATATAACCTGGAATGTCCACAGAGTAGATTCAACCCAGTTCCTCAACTACTCAGCAAAGTGAGGTCACTATGAGTGCTTTAATCTGTACTTTCCATGGACCCACAGTGCTATACCCTGCAGTGTGACGACTATAATATGCAGCTCCGACTGCGTGATTGAGAGCAGATACACAGGAATACTGCAGCTCCACTCCTGCCAATGTCAGCAGCAGAGGCTATGCAGTCAGGTCAGAAGGTAGGAGGGGAAGGTTGCATGTATCCCCCAGGTTCCCAAATGAAGCTGAACAGGTCTTTGATTAGCTCTTCTCCCTCCATCCAGCTGGCTTGATTGCGGGCCTGACTCGAGACTTAGAGACTTTGCTCCGGGTTTCTGGTTTGAGCTCACTCCTAGGGATCCGCCGGGAGGGGGAATGGAACCCTGGCCAATCACGAGGCCTACTCACATCAGTCCAATTCCGATGGCAAGCAGACAAAAATCTGAAATGATGCGTACAGAGGGCCGTGGTGCTGGATCAACAGTGGGGAGGTAAAGGGAGGAAACAGAGTAATTCATGGCACATGTGGTGTAGATTCAGATCGTCAGCCGTACAGTTACATATATCATTTTCTTTGGATGCGCTCTAAAAGGGGGGAGATGGTTGGAAGAGGGGGGCGGGGGATAGACACGTATCCCCAAGACGTAGTTGAAGCGGTGTAAGCTAAAACTAAGCTACATCTGTTGCATTAGGGAGGGGTGAGGATCTCCACACAGACACAACTGCTGCCTCTCTCTGTCTCTCTGTCTCTCTGTCTCTCTGTCTCTCTGTCTCTCTCTCTCTCTCTCTCTCTCTCTCTCTCTCTCTCTCTCTCTCTCTCTCTCTCTGTCTCTCTCTCTCTCTCTCTCTCTCTCTCTCTCTCTCTCTCTCTCTCTCTCTCTCTCTCTCTCTGCCCCTTTCTGCCACCCCTCCCCCACCCACCCCTCCTCTCTCTTTTTCTCTTCCTTCCTCTGGGTTGTCATGACTGTCAGACACAGGCAGGGAAAAGCACTGCAAAATCCATTGTTGTAAGTCACATCTGTGCATAATTCTCTGGCTGGCTTTTATGGCCTCCAAGTCTCCAAGCAGAGCAGCAGGGCTTCTCAGAGGTTGGTGTGGTGGCCAGCCTTTATGGCCTGTCTGCTCACAAGTGTCTCTGTGATTCTGCTCTCCGTGGTGTGAAATGATCCCTCTCTCTCTCCCACCCCCCCCCCACCCCTTTTTTTTCTCCTTCTCCTCGTGCCACTGCTTGAAAGCAGCTCGTGTTGCCAAGAGGCTGCAACAATAGCTGAGCCGTTGAAAGCAGAACAGCCCTTGTCCCGACTAATGTTACACACAGGCAGATCCAGCAGTCTTGTCGACTCGTGTTAGCTTTGGCAGACTACCCGAGCTGGGGGACAGTGCTGGTGTTGAGCAGGAGACCTCTTTCTCTCTCTTTCTCTCTCTTTTGCCTCTCTTTTCCTCACTGTCTCTGTGTCTCTCTCCCCAGGAGGCCTCTCTCTCTTCCTTTATCCTCTCTCGGAGCCATTGCCTTTCCTTCATGTTTTCTCGTTCTCCGGAAGACCTTTCTTTCTTTCCTCCCTCTCTCTTGGCCTTTTTCTTTCTCTTTCCCTCTCAGTCAGGTGTCCAGGGCTGCAGCTCCACTGTCTGTCTGTCACCTGACTCAGGAGCGGTGAGACCTTAACCTTATCTGTGTGATCCTTATGAGTTTGTGAAGAGAGTTATAACTCTACATTTACATGCAATGGCAATTTGTCACCTCTAATATAGGTACCTTTATGCATATTCACACTGGGAGGAAGCACATGTACATTCAATTCTGGGTGAAATGATGACTTTGGAAGGAATCTCTATTTGCTAAGTGCTTGAATCTGTCCATACACCATCAATAAACTGTCAGATACTTGGTCAAATGAATTGAGAGTGTCACGTGTTAAGATAGATGGGAGGATGGGTGAGTTGTGATGAAAGTGTCAGTTCCACTCTCACATGCATGATGTAGTGTTCTCCTACGTCTCTTGTCCCTCTAAGTGTATCTTTGGGCAGAGGGAAAAAACTGCCGCTGTGGGGCGGATGATCGCAGCTCGATGACTCGACAAACCTTCCCACCCGAGGAGTGAGTGTCAGTCTACCAGTCACTGGTCTTCATAGCACCCCCACCATCTCTCCCGTCTGCCACCTGGATCCCATGTTACTGTCTAGCCCTCCGGATATGACACAAACCTGCCCCTGGAGGGCTGCGCTACTTCATACCAGCATCCCCCCCATCTCCCCCCCATCTCCCCCCCATCTCCCCCCCATCTCCCCCCTCCTTACAGACGCCAGTTCTCTCTTCCCCTGGTGATGTCGCCATGGCGATACTTAGCAGCGAGGCACAATTAAACTGTTAAATGTTAACTGTCATGAAAGGATAATGAGACACTCAGAGCAAATAATGGCATTGCTTATTGAGAGAAAGTTTTGTGTGTGTGTGTGTGTGTTTGTGTGTGCCCTCGTCTAACGTGCCTTATTACAGTGATGACACACCTTTCTGTGTTGGGCTCATGCTGATCTCTTCCCTGTCACGTCTCCCACTCCTAATGAGTCTGTCCTGAATAGAGAGGGAGACACACACAAAGTGCTGGTGATTCATGAACCACAACCGGAGGTGGCGGGGGGCTCTAGGGGCGGGGGGGCCGGGGGTTGGGGGGAAGGGGGGGTGGGGGAGGTATTGCATTGATTTCACATTCAGCACGATTCCTTTTGTCTCCTACACACCTCTGTCCCTGCCCCCTCTCTGTCCCCCTGGTGCTCCCGGTGTCAGAGTGCAAACTGCGTCCACTCCTCATCACGCCGGGAGACCGCTCCCTGGAGATGCTCCTCCTAACGCTATCCCAGAATCCCTTGGGATCCAGGAAATCATGCCAAACGCTCTCAATCACACTCGGGTAATTGGCACGTACAGGGACTAAAAACAGATCTCAGCTTACAGCTGGTGAACGAAGCTCAGGTGTAGAGTCGGCAGTTGGTATGTTCCAGTCTACAGACGGGCTTGGGGCTAGTGCACTAGCATAGAAGTCCTTGATAGCTTTGTAGGAAATAGACATTGAGTTAGACAATTACTCTTGGAGGGAGGAGGTGATTCATGGCTGAGTGTTTGAAGGTAACAGATGTGTTTTTCTGCACAGGTGCGCCAGATCTGTCTCCTCAAACCCCCTGTCCTCCTCTCAGCCATTTATAACCAGCTTCTCAGATATACTGATGCATTACTTGTTAGCGTTCGCCCGGCCCAGATTAATTATTCCAGTGGGCAGGGCAATCTGTATCTGTCTCTCTGTGTATGTCACTGCATGCTCACTCGCCCAGAGTCAGCCCCTCTCCAGCTCTCCCTTTCTTTATCTTTCTCTCCTTGTCCCCCTCTCTCTTTCTCTCGGTTGCCGTGGAGAAGCCAGCAACCAGCTCCTCATTCACAAACACACGCACACCTGCTTCATAGGTTCCTGTGTAAACCTGCATGAGAAAGGATACAGCTTACAGGATCTATTGGGGTAGACTTTTAACCCAGGGACTTTGTGATCAGTGTGTTGTTTTTAATGTGGTACTACAGAGAAACAAAAAGAGGGGAAAAAGTACTGCATCTGTTTGAAGCTGTTGTCTTTCATCTCAGGGCTGCAGTGTTTCCAAGGTTAGAGAGGCGATAACAGGAACAGCCTGAAGCAGTGATAGTACACTGCCCTGGACATTGTAGACTACACAAAAATGCAGCCAAATAACTCAAGGGCATGATGTGTGCTCACTCCATAACTAGCGAAGAACAACCAGGGGACTGTAGATCAGATTGAAGGAAGCAAAGTTCACACAGACCCTCTGACAGCATTTGATGTGATCTACACCGCCATTTTGTCTGTTGCCAGATCAACTTCCCTTCTTTCAATCTGTGGCGGTCGGTCAGCTGTGTGCTTGCTTGGCCTGTGTTTCTTCCCCTCTGTCTCTCTCTCTTTTATTTTCCTTCTTAGTATTTCTACCATTCTCTGTCTGTCTGTCTGTCTGTCTGTCTGTCTGTCTGTCTGTCTGTCTGTCTGTCTGTCTGTCTGTCTGTCACCCTCCCTCCCTCCCTCCCTCCGTCCGTCCGTCCCTCCCTCCCTCCCTCCCTCCCTCCCTCCCTCCTTCCCTCCCTCCCTCCCTCCCTCCCTCCCTCCCTCCCTCCCTCCCTCCCTCCCTCCCTCCCTCCCTCCCTCCCTCCCTCCCTCCGTCCCTCCCTCCCTCTCTCTCTCTCTCTCTCTCTCTCTCTCTCTCTCTCTCTCTCTCTCTCTCTCTCTCTCTCTCCCTCTCTCCCTCCCTCCCTCCCTCCCTCGCTCCCTCCCTCCCTCCCTCCCTCCCTCGCTCCCTCCCTTCCTGCCTCCCGCTCTCCCTCTCTCTGTCTGTGTCTTTGATGTGGAGAATTAGAGAGTCCCATTACAGAGGCTGAGCCTTCCTTCAGAAAGCAGATCTGTCTGGCTTTAGCTCGTGGCCAGGGCTAGGGGGTTAATCAGCCTGGCCAACACAGGGGTGCCTCTGTCCCCCTCTCCGTCCCCCTCTCCACTATCCTCCAGCCCCCTTGCACCTCTCAGAAGTGGTCTTGGAAAAAAGGAGTGGGGTGGTGGTGTTTGTGAGTGTGTATATGTGTGTGCGTGTGATGGTGTGGTGTGTGTGTGTGTGTCTGGTACATGTGTGGTGTGTGTGGACATGTGGTGTTGTGGGGTTGGAGGGGGTGAAGCAGCACATCCCCAGGGGCTTTGATCTAGAGTGGCAGTGGTGGTGGATTGGAGAAACATCTCTCTTTCATTTTCCCTGGCCCCTTTTCAAAACAATGTGTGCCCCATCTCTACACATATGAGAGAAGAAGAAGAAAAAGAAAGGGGGGGCGAAGCGCTGGGTAATCATCATTCCTCAGATCCCCTCCCCATTTCTCTCTCTTTATCCCCCCTCTCCCCCTCTCTCTCTCTCTCTCTCTCTCTCTCTCTCTCTCTCTCTCTCTCTCTCTCTCTCTCTCTCTCTCTCTCTCTCTCTCTCTCTCTCTCTCTCCTCTCTCTCTCTCTCTCTCTCTCTCTCTCTCTCTCTCTCTCTCTCTCTCTCTCTCTCTCTCTCTCTCTCTCTCTCTCTCTCTCTCTCTCTCTCTCTCTCTCTCTCTCTCTCTCTCTCTCTCTCTCTCTCCCTCTCCACATCTCACCCCCATAGAGAACATATAGCTCTTCAGACCATGGACTTCGTGGACACCATCGTACATCAGTACTTTTGATGTGGCTTTGATTTCACAGAGAGAGCCTATCAACGCAACGCTGAAAGCTATGTTGACAGACTTACCCTTACCGGCACAGGAGTCACATTAAGCATGTGGCAGTGCAAACACGCTCCCCAGACACAGTCGCGTGTTTGAAATACACACTGACTCATGTGAATCGTCTCTGAACTGATTGGTTGCAGTCAACAAACCTGCCACGTGTTTGTCAGATTTGGGCTCGCCATAGAGTTGGACCCCTGCCTACTTTGGTAGGTGGTGTTTCCTCAGCTGTCTCTGTGCACGTTTCTTTACCCAGCATCGCCCTGGTATCCTCAGCTGATCAAGCCGTGTCGTAAGATTCTCCAAACCTACATGAGTTCTCGGTGCTTCTGAATGCCATGATTAAGGCCTTGTCAGGGCCCCGGATGATCACAGACACTTTTGAAACTGGCAGTCAGTCCTCTTTGATACCAGACGTGGAGGGAAGGGGAAGGAAGAGGAGGCAGAGTCACACGGCGTTGGGTTTCAAAGCCATCTGTGGCAGCAGGATTGTTACATCAGCTCTGGGCACCGACCTGTCGTTAGTGTCGCCTACCCATTGGCAAGGCGGAGGCTGTGGCTCATCATTCTGGCAAACCAAACCTTCCTTTGAACTCTAGTAAACCCACTCCTGTTTTTAGGCCGAGACATTTTGCATGGGTTTCTAAAACTGTGGATTGACTTTAACCAAGACACTGTATTAGGAATAACAAGGAGCATACCTCAGGTTGAAGCTTCTAGCCAAAGAGATTTCCTGTTTCTCAAAGTGATGAAATGCATTTTTAGATTCAAAGTTTTGTATTTCAAAACACAGTAGCAGGGGATAGTTTTCTCTTCTGAAGTGGACTTCTTCATATCTGGGAGCTGCAGCTCTATTTCAGGGGGGTTTCCCCCGGAGACAAGCAGGGAACAGATTGTGGAATTACCATTCGACTGCTGGAGCACTGGACCTCCAGGCTCCTGGCGCAGGAAGAGTCGCTTGAGCATATGTCACCAGCATGATTCATTCATTTAAATGGATCATGTGGAAGTGGGCCAGGTAGCACTCAGCAGTGGCTGTCAACAGTACCACAGTCCTCTCACACACGTGTTCCTCCCTTTACACCTTCCTGCCATATGTTCTATGAAACAGGCGGCGCAACTGATGGGGACAGACAGATGTAGGCCTGGAACTCTGGGTTTATGTTGTCTGGACGCACAATTGGACGAGCATGTACAGCACACAGAAGACGATGCCCATAAGTTTATTCTTTTGGGGTGGCTAAAGACACTCTTCAAACATTCGGCTTTTCTGAGGCTCTTTTCATCAACCACCCTGTCCTACCTGGTACAAATCACCCTGTCCTACCTGGTACAAATCACCCTGTGCTACCTTGTACAAATCACCCTGTCCTACCTGGTACAAATCACCCTGTCCTACCTGGTACAAATCACCCTGTGCTACCTGGTACAAATCACCCTGTCCTACCTGGTACAAATCACCCTGTCCTACCTGGTACAAATCACCCTGTGCTACCTGGTACAAATCACCCTGTGCTACCTGGTACAAATCACCCTGTCCTACCTGGTACAAATCACCCTGTGCTACCTGGTACAAATCACCCTGTGCTACCTGGTACAAATCACCCTGTCCTACCTGGTACAAATCACCCTGTGCTACCTGGTACAAATCACCCTGTGCTACCTGGTACCAATCACCCTGTCCTGCCTTGTACCAATCTTAGTAGTATTTCATCATAGCTGCTTAATTAATGTTTTGCCTTTCAGATGACCCATGTACTGAATTGTCCTCTTCTGTGTCATTCCTGTGTCTGATCAAAGATGTTTTTCATCCTCCCTGTTTCTTTTGATCAGTGTGCTAGCCCCTTAAAACGTGTCTCTCCCAATCTGCGACCGTGTTTTGGTGGAATGGATCAATTGGATTAATGTGTGTTTGTCTGGCTGCCCCCCCGCAGAGCGGCAGACGAGGGGTTCATCAGGCATTCCTACTGAATCACCTTCCATTCCCTTCAAAGTCAGCAGTCTGCTGGCTTCAGCCCCCACGATGCCTCTTGCACTTTCACTAATGCTAGCTCAACCATTAGCATTAGCATATGGGTGCCATTGAGACTCAACAGCCCTCCTGAGTATGCTATTGGCACTGGCAGCAAGTGCAGGCCTGTTAGGGGAGCTGTGGAGGAGGACTGTGGTAGAGAAGGATCTAAACCACAACGGATGCTTCACACATCAAAGTTTACTGAGGTCAGAGGGGACCATATCAAAGGGTGCAATCATTTACAGCTAGATTTAGGTCTGATAGCCACAGTATTGTATCTGCGAAAGGATCTCATAGCAATCTGTCACTATCTAGATGTGCTGTGGTACAGTCTCACGTAGTAAAAAGACAGATTACTCAACGTCTTTTTCACAGCTGCTTAAGAAATTTACCGCCCTAAACAATATGTCCAAAGGAGAATTTAATTCTCAGTGGTTAGATTTAGTGTTTGGGTTAGAGAGGAATGAAAAAACCCGCAGGTTGTGTTGTGGGTACCCTAGACAGAGAGCTGGACTTGCACCAGCCAGGCGTGGGGTTACATACATACCGCACATACCTTCTCAGACATCCTCTCTGACCAGACTATCATGACAGAATTTATGAATGACTTTTCTTGGTCTGTTTCCTGGCACAGAAGTTGCCAGATATTGGGACGAGGACAGGACACACATGTTTCTCCTGCATGGGGTTTGTTAAATAGTGATGTATAGAACATGCCAGATTCCGACCATGTTGCATCAGTGCAAACTACCTAGTATTCAGATTTTAGTGTGGATGTGCCGTATTGCTTTGACGTCCATCCCAGTGAAGAGGTGAGCACACTAAACATCATACACACAGAACCCAAGCACTCCAACATTACATCATTGCATTGGTAGCAGCAGCCATATTCAGAGAGTGGTCATTGTTACTTACAGTAACTTGATTGTAGACTGTTCCCTATTGCAGGCCTGACTTACTGTTGTCCATTGTACATACCATTCCTCTGAGTGCTTTTGATAGTCTTCACAGGGGAAACCTAAGCTGATTAGTCATTGGCTTCACTAGGAAATACTCTACATGACTTGGGAAAAAATAGCTTGGCTCTCTCTTTTTCCTCCCCAGGATAACTGTTTACCATTTAGCCAAAGTACCTGAGTCAGGTATGGCTACAATGTTGGATATTACCCTATCCCCGCAGCTTAGAGAGAAATAGGGCTGGGTTTTATTTCATCAAGTTGTCACTCAGGTATGCCTCAGTCCACTGGGCATTGCCTGGGCGTGTATCCAGAGGCAAGCTGTATGAGAGGGGCATTATTTGATATTGCCTCTCTGTTTGGTCAAGGCTCCAGCTGGAAGCACTTGGACCGGACAGCACTGCACTTTCATAGAAACGACCAAAGTTTGCTGACGAGCAATGAAGCACAGTTTTATAAATCTTTCTGCAGGTTTAGATCTATCTTATGAAATTTGATTTACATTTCAACAGCAACAGTCTCAGAATGATCTTTAAGGTGTTTGTTTTACAAGCTGACTTATTGTATTAATTTCACAATCGTCTGGCAGCTGGGGGGAGGGAGGACACTGTGTAAAATGTGTGCGGCTAGTGTTCTTTTGAGTGAAGTGTATGTCATAGAGTGAGTGTGTGTGTGTTAGTGGAGTGGATGTCTGTGGCATATTCTGTGTGTGAAGTGTATGTGTACAGTGTGTGTCTGATGGGTGTGTGTGTACAGTGCGCGTGTGAGCGTGTGTGTGTGTGTGTGTGCAGTTGGTGGTTCAGTAAGCATCCTCAGTCAGCAGGACCCTCTCGTCTCCTCAGCACCCCACCAGTCAGCCGCTCCCATGAGCATGACATCATCCTGGAGGAGAGGCCCGTGCTATCGAGCAGCTCCCTCCCGCTCCTCAAGGATTACATAGCACACTGCTGCTGAGTGTGGTGTGCCACAGACGGTGGGAGAGAGAGGGAGAGAAAGGGAGAGAGGGAGGAAGGGTACTGGGTACTGGGTACTGGGAGATGGCAAAAAGGTTGGAAGAGAGAGAGAGAGAGAGAGAGAGAGAGAGAGAGAGAGAGAGACAAAGAGAGAGAGAGAGAGAGAGAGAGAGAGAGAGGGGGGGGAGAAAGAGATAGAGAGAGAGAGAGAGAGAGAGAGAGAGAGAGAGAGAGAGAGAGAGAGAGAGAGAGAGAGAGAGAGAGAGAGAGAGAGAGAGAGAGAGAGAGAGAGAGAGAGGAGGAACGGAATGAAGAAAAGGAACAAAGTGAAGGGCAGGAAGAGACTGATGGGAAGAGAGATGAGGTAATAAAGACAGATGCTCTTTGGAATCAAATAACTCAACACCTAGGTGGGGGGTGGCCTTCCTCCCTCCTCTGCACTGCTTCAACTCCAAACATTGTTTCTATGACCAGACATGCCACTAACTGGTTAAAACTAGGCCAATATGATGATCGCCATACAAAGAGTTTGTTTATACGGAAGGTCATGAGGGGTTACCTGTCCAGGACTACATCTTTAAATGAACTTGGTTTTCATCTTGATTGTTTTTGAAAGGCAGGACATCTGCAAAGGAATGAGGGAACTGTGATACCGACATACCACAAGCACGCACACTCATCATACACTGACAGAAATACTGTGCTGTATCTCTTTCAAGTACTGAAGTTGCCGTCATAAAGATAGCGAGCCAGGAAGCAGAGAGAGGAGGCGAGGTGTGATGTGTTCTTCTTAGAGCAAAGAACATTGTGTTCCTGGTCATTATATTATTTAGCTGAGAATGGAGCTGGACTCCATTCATCTTTCCCGCCCTGTGAGCCGTGACGGCCTGCCCAGAGCGAGTGTCATTTGGAAACGTCTCAGTGCTAACCCTGCGAGTGCAGCTGACTGCAGGTGAGGAGGAGCCCTTCTGAGTTACACATCAGCTGAAATGGAGAAGCATGGAGCTCATGCACTCAAACACATATACACACACAGACACTTACACAGATACACACACAGACACACACACAGATACACACACAGACACAGACACGCGCACACACAGTTTCCGTTTCAGGTAGTTTTACCAGATTTTTTTTACTGTAAAGTCAAATGAGTAAAAAACTACAAACAAAAAAACTACAAAAATAAGAGTGATGATATTGATATTGATGCATTAGCATTGCCGATTTTTTCTGTCTCTGGTTCGTAACTAATCACTAATGAATTTTTCGAAGAATTTTCTTTTTTTAAAGATGTCCCATCTTGTTCAGTTTGAAAACTTGTAGCGTCTGTCTCGTGTGTTTGAAGTTACGCGTGTGCTTGAAGTTACGCGTGTGCTGTGTCATGGAACCCAGTTGTGTGTGTGCACATCTGTGCGTATATATGTGTGTGTGTGGGAGTGTTCCAGCACCCTCTATGATTGATAAGATGAGAAGGCAGAGTGATCAGTGTGTCAGTTTGTGATGGGCTGATGAATGACATCGCTGGAGGATGTGCTGTGAAAGAACAGAGGGAGAGATAGAGACAGAGGGCTGTCTGGAGACACAGGAAGCTAAAGAGTCTTTGTCACATCCATGGGGATTAAACAAGCCCCTAAAAGGATCTAGTCTGTGGCTTATTCTCTGTGTGATACAACACTGCATGTGCCACTCAACAGCTTCCCTCATGCAAATGAGGCCTCTCATCGTTTTCTCATTTGCTTCTGTGCTCAGACAGTCCGTCTGCCAATTTCATCATGAAGGACCGTACCAATTAAAACCAGTTTGGCATTTGATTTGATTACTGGGGTAGTTATTAAATAGTGCGTTTTTACACAGTCAGCGCGTTTGTTCCTTTCATATGCATATCATCTGCTTGGCGGTTTGTGATGCGGTGCAATGTTACCTCATCCTCAGCTTCTCACTCTCTCTCTTTGTCTCTCTCTTACTCTCACTCTTTCTCACACTCTTTATCTCTCTTTATATCTCTCTGTCTATCTCTGTCTCTCTTCCAATCTCTCTCTTTCCCCATCTCTCTTTTCCCTCTCCCTCACTTTCTCTTTTTTTTCTCTCTCTATATTTCTCCCAATCTCTCTTACTCTCTCTCTTTCTATCCCTCTTTTTCTCCATCCAACTAAGCCTCTCTGTCTCCCACTCTCTCTGTTTTTCCCTCTCTCCCCCACTCTTTCTTTCTCTGTCTATCTCTATCTCTCTCTCTATGTATCTCTCTCTCCCCCATCCCTCCCTCTTCCTTCTGTAGGCCGCATCCATTAGTCATTCAGGGTGCTGTGTTACTGACAGATGTTCGTGATCGCTTATTATTCCTGAGACAGCTGGCCGTTGGGCTGCATGTCAAGTGCTCCTCCAGCCCTTGTGAAAAGGCCGTCGTCCTCGCACCCTGCCACGCCACGTCAGCACAAAGCTTTATCAAACATGACTCCTGGGCCGGGAAACTTTCCCACCACCACTTGTCAGCCAGGCTGGATGGACTGGGCCGAGCTGGCTGGCGCCGCCCGGCTGTGTGAGCGCTCAGGAAGAGACGGCATGAGCATGTGCAGCACCGGCTACGCGTGTCATGCTTTGATGTGAACACGTGCACAACATGCATAGAAACACGGATGGATGTATATGCAATATGCCACATACAGTACACATGCCAGTACACATGCCACGTTAACACACACACAAACAGGGCTACTCTAAACGGCAAAGAAGACGTCTCTCTCATAGCTTTTTGATCTGCGATTCAATAGCAGTTGAGTCCTCAGAAGCTCTATGATCTATTGTACACAAACATGATTCAGGGGCATTGGCACAAGATAATAATATTTCATCTTTTATTCATCCAATAGACTAATGAGGATGTCTGCACATAGGCAGCCTGGCTTGGGACCACAGAGAAAGTTATCACACTGGAGAAGACGTTTCATTTCATGTCATCGAGAAATAGGAGCGAGCCAGAGGGGACATGAAAGACATTGAAATATTTAGGGATCATGAGTATAGCACTGAGCATCAGTCAGAACTAAACACTGTAATTGGCTCTCTAGAGCTCCGAGGAGTTTCTAATGACAGTGCAGAACCAGACAGTCTTTTGTTGGCCAATCCTGTCTCCGCCTCTCGTTGTTGTTGATGATGATGATGTTGTTGTTCTTGTGGCCTCAGGTAAATCAAAGATATGTGTTCTGAAGGCACAAACACACACACACACACACAGTCATTCGGAGGGGTTAAAGAGTTGTAGATCGTTGAGCTAGACTGGTGCAGAGACCTCCGTTACTTACTACTGCAAGCCTACTACTACTACAAGCCAAGATAGAATGTTACATAGAAATGTCTCATGTTAGATTGGACCCCCTCCTCCCCTCATGCTGGCTACTTACAGTGTGTATATCTGGTCTCCGTTCTACGCTTTAATCCTATTCAGCCCTATATCTCTTGTGTTATCTCAAGTCCACCAGACGGTGGTCATCGATTAAGGAGGCATCGTCACTGGTATTTATAACATGTTTGCATGAGGTGACAGGATGTGAAGACAGGTCAGAAAATGGGCGATTTACCTTGTTGTCATTAAAATGGCAGGCCAGGCGTTATGGCGGCGGCGTGACCCTGGGGTGAGCGACATAACTCAGATGGTGAGTGTGCCTCTGTCCAACCAGCTGTGAAATCATGGTTGTGGGTCAGGGGGGGGGGGGGGGGGGGGGGGGGCAGGCTCTCACTCCGCTGAGGTAGACATGCCATTTGAAAGTCTCCCCTACCTCCCCCCTTCCCGTCATGGCTGAATAATTCAGCACACAAACAGCATGTACACCAGCACACACTATAATAAATACACACACATTTTATAAATAAACTCATGCACGTATGCTAAATGCATAGACAGACTGTACAAATGCACACACACACACACACACACACACACACTGACTACACATTCACAAACAGGCACATGCTCAAATTTTCACTCGTCTCGTAAACATATCCACACACATACACACGCATAATCACAAACTCTGCAGATCAAAGGGAGGGCTCAAGGGGAGTCCATATCACTGTGCCTTGATTTAAAAGGCATGTTTTTCTAAAGCCCGTTCAGATTGGGTTATCGTCCTCAGGGCCAGATGCAAATGCTCACGACTCCCTCGTTCTAGAAATAGCAGCGTTCTGTACCACTGGCTCTTCTGGGTGTCCCCCTCCCTTCTCCTCCTGTTGTTTTACTCGGTGTGTGAGAAGATAACCGAGACAGTCAAAGCAGGACCAGGAGAGGAGCATGTGGGTCCCACAGAGAGCGAGGGAGCCGATCACGGATTTCATTTCAGAGTTCATTTCAGACGCCATTCTGTCGTTCCCTGTCACGTCTGTGACGTAATAAACTTTTTATACTGATCCTCTGTAATTGATCATTTTTACTCATTTTTAAAAGAGACTGGAGATCAGACTGACTTCCTGTCAAAATTCAAAAGTGAAAAGTTACATGACATGAGTGGTTTGTATAATCTTAAAAAAATAGTGCACACTGTATGAGTGTTGATTCCATTGATTTATTTCAAAACGCATAATTTTTTCCGCACATTAGCGTCAATCATAGAATTCAATGCTCAGCTGCTCTAATTGGGTAGCCTCTCTGGTTAATTGCCAGAGAGCTCTAGATTTTTGTCCATGTGAGTAATTTGATAAGGGCCATTTCACGCCAGCCCGGCCTCTCAGCCTGCTCAGGGAGACCTAAGGGACAGGCTGGGTATTGATTGAAGCACATAAGTGGGTCAATGAGAATGAGAAACTCTCTCTCCGAGACCTTCTGATGTCTACCCTCTATGTGCACCACTCCCTCTCTCTCTCTCTCTCTCTCTCTCTCTCTCTCTCTCTCTCTCTCTCTCTCTCTCTCTCTCTCTCTCTCTCTCTCTCTCTAACCCCCTCGTCCCACCGCCTCCGACATCAGATGACCATATCTGTCAATCTCAACTGTGTATGACCCCGCCCACCTCTCACCCTTCCATGGCCCCCCAAACACCCCAACCTCCACCCCCGCACACCTCTATATAGCAGTAAACTCCTCCTCCTCATCCCCCAGTCCTCTCACGAAGTTTGGGTTATGCTCAGTCTTTCCTTTTTTCAGCCCGTGTATCCTGGCCTAGGAAACCCAGCGCCAGGGGGATGTCTGTCCACTGGTCCACAGGTCCACTGGTCCACTGGTCCACTGGTCCACTGGTCCACTGGTCCACAGGTCCACTGGTCCACTGGTCCACTGGTCCACAGGTCCACTGGTCCACAGGTCCACAGGTCCACAGGTCCACTGGTCCACAGGTCCACAGGTCCACAGGTCCACTGGTCCACTGGTCCACAGGTCCACAGGTCCACTGGTCCACTGGTCCACAGGTCCACAGGTCCACAGGTCCACTGGTCCACTGGTCCACAGGTCCACTGGTCCACAGGTCCACAGGTCCACAGGTCCACTGGTCCACTGGTCCACAGGTCCACAGGTCCACTGGTCCACTGGTCCACAGGTCCACTGGTCCACAGGTCCACAGGCCCACAGGTCCACAGGGGGAATGTGGTGTTCTGGTCAGAGTGCTATCATTCCCCGCCTCCCTGTCCTTCTCAGGCTTAGCACGATAAACACAGAAACACTCAAAGACAGAGGAGATTGGGACGGGGGAGGGGGGGTTACATAAACACTCTCAAACACACATACACACTCCTCCCCTCCCTTGTGTGTGACCTCACAATGTGCTGTTTGTTTGAGCCCCGTAAAAAATGAATTGGTTGTGTTGACACAGATTAACACTGCCTTTTGTGTCCTGCATGGTCGCAGTGTTTGATCTCAGATAGTCTTGGCTGGGCTATGCTGTCTGCTTCATTATAACAGCAGACCCTTGGTAGATAAATACAGAACAGTGCCGTCAACTAGTCATTAGTGATAAAGATACACATCCTTTACAGATACCTAACATCAGCTGACCTCAAGGTTATGAAAGTTAGCTTTGAGCTCTTCCTCCACCAGTCGTCACCCTGCTGCCAAGGAGCTGACCTAGATCTGAGAAAATGAAAGATTTTCCAGACCTGTGAGTGATTGAAGACAGGTAATCAACTATCCCTAATGACCTAACTTTAATTACAGCACTCAGTTAATGCATGTTCCCCTTTGGCCTCTATCTTTGATCTCTTTCTCCGCCCTCGGAGCGTTTGCATATTTGCAGTGTACCTTAAAGAGAGCAGAGTGAGCCCTGCTTATCTTCTGGTCTGAGATGGAAAACATTTTGCTGTTAGGGAACATCCAGGAAATAGACTGACCCGTCACTGTGTGTGTGTGCGTGTGTGTGTGCCCGCATCGATGTGTGTGTGTTTATTTGTGTATGTATCGGTGTGTGTGTGTGGAGGGGGGGGGGGGGGGGCAGCAGCTTGTGTGCATGTGTGTACGTGAGTTGTGTGTGCGTGAATTTGTTGTTTATGCTTGTTTGCACCTTTTACCAGTAAGTACCAGTGCCTGAACCTGTTCAAGTAATATTTGCATGTTCTAACAGTTGTATTCCTTTCACCCATTTCTTCAGTAACATGCTTTGACCCTTGAGTGACATTGTTTTACTGTTCCCCAAAAGAGCTCAGTACAAGCGGACTGCATTAGCTGTTCCACGGAGCGTGACTCAATTATTCTGATCAGAATCAACCACTTTATCAGGGAATCGCCGCAAATGACTGAGACTGGAAATGATTAAATGAATAGTTTATGCAGGCTTTGATCTTTGAACTGAATATCTGATTAGATATATTCCTATATGGGCCGTATTAAATTGGGAAATGGAGAGATAAGAATTTGTGTTTCCTCCGATTGTGCTGATTGCTGTAGAGTATGCTGTAAATTTTTGAACACATTGAAACATTCCGGTTGTATTTCTGCCCATTCTTGTCCAGACACAAATCATCCCGCAGCACCAGCCGCACAGAGGAGGAGGGAAGGAGGAGGACATTCGGACAGCAGGATGATCCTTGGTGAAATTGTTCATTGACTAACCTATTCTGTGGAATAGAAGTCCCCTATGGGTTTTTTTCTCTGAGGCAGCTCCCCTCTCCTCTCCCCTGTCCCCAGGGACCCTGCAGAGTGCTCCCATTTGAGGAAGGGGGAGGGGGAGGACGCATGGAGTTAGACTACAATATACCCTCCCTGTAGTACTGACACACTGTATGCATGAAAACCTATTTATGCACAAGGACACAGCCCAGTGCAGACCGGGCCACACGGTGTCTACGTCACAGTCCTAAATAAATGATCATAGAGGCCCCAGTGACTGCTTAAAGAGTCAATCTCAAGCAGGCTATCCAGCTATAGATTGCATATGTCTGCACAGGGTCTTAGTCATTTGTCCACAGGGTCAGAGAGGTGAGGGGGATGGGGGATGGGAAGGGGGGGAGCAACTGAGAATGGGGTGAGGGATGGGAAGAGTGGGGAGGGGCGGCAGGGGGAGGAGGTCTGCATATAGATCCATGTCTGGGAGTGTCACATGATCAAAGCTCTCTAGTGTGCTCTCTCTGGGCCGGAGGGCGTTCGATAGGACAGGGAGATGAAAGAAGTGGTACGAGGGAAGGGGGCATAAGGAGAGGCAGGGAGGAGAAGCGTTGTGATCAGGAATAAGCTGATCAGTGCCATTGATCAGGCCCGTGGTCAATATGGGCGGATTAAGAGGATCACCTCTAGGGCCTGTGGTGTCTGTCTGGCAGACTGCTAGGTCTAACACACTCCATCCTGAACATGCTGCTCATCCCTCGTGTGTACGTGTCTGCCTGTGTGTGTATGCCTGTGTGTATTTGTGTGTGTGTGAGAGAGATCTCCACAGCTCTCCTCCTGTCATAACAGCAGATGGACAGCTGATATTTGCTATTGAGTTTCCTCTCCCAGGGTGACTTTGCTAAAGTCACTGTTTGTTGAACTGTGTACACCGTGTATTAGTGTGCGTATCAACTATCATCTTAACATCCCTTGTTTTAGAGAGATGATATTTATGTGTTTTTGTCTGTCTTCATCCAGCCACATAAACCTCAGCTCCAACAGATTATAGACCAGATTAAGACGTCTGCCCAGAGATTGTCCCATAGTTTGGGCTGGTTTGTGTGATCTATTTGGTCTTTAAATCACCTCCTATGGAGACTAGAATAGTACAGGTTTGTTTTTGTGTGTTTTTTATGGGTGCTTTTTTTTGTAAGCCAGACAAGAGCAGCAATGAAATGACTCATGGACAGTCTGCAGTGACGATGGAGCGATGGTATCAGTACTTACACAAACTACTGACTAAACACATAGCCCAGTTTCACACCATCACTCATGTCGCCATAGAAACATGATAACGTTAACATAACATTACATAAACAATGTTAGAACATTGTGTCGGCGAGGGAGTCCGCAGTCTATTAAAATAACTTTAAAAAAGACGATTTTTGAGAATTTTGGACAATTGTATCACTTGAGGGGTTTTTAGTCTTTTTTTTCTGTCTGTCATTGACCATAGTGACAGGAGTGGATATATTAGGCTTACTTAACAAGTTCCACATCGACTTTTGACAGGTTGTTACTCGATGATTTTGCAAGAATAACCATTAGCTACCACGCAGAGAAAAAACATGTTTTTTCAGTCTGGAGAGACTTCAGCCTCCAATGGCAGCTTGCTGCAGAGGTAGGTGTAGGCAGTGGGGCCTGCAGCCATGGTGGTAGAGAGGAGAGCCAAAACTGGTCTCTCTGGTTATGGGACCTCTGTCTCTCCTGCCTGTCGGGGTTTATGAGAACTAGGTTACTTTCCAGACGTTTGAACTTAAAACACTTGGCTAAATGCCTCCAGTGCCTCCCCTTGTATCACAAACTAGATTACTTGAGTGCCACCTACTGGCTGGATTGGAAGTATTTCTTTTAAAATGTACTCACACTTCCTATAGATTCTGATGTATGTCCTTCCAGTCATAGCCTCAGTCCAAACAACTTCCAACTTCTGTATTCAATAGGTAGGCACAGCAAGTAATTGTATTTAACTGAATGCTGACATGCAACCCTTTTCCACGCCAACATGGTTATTTGAAGCATGGAATGTTCTTAGCACCCACACAGACAAATCATGTTTAAACACACACACCCATACAAACCCAGTACACACACATACATGCACATTAACAAACAGTTCACACACATGCGCACCAATACACACACACAAACCCAAGAACATTTAAAAACAGTACACATACACTCATACATGCCAACCCTGGCTCAGACTTTTCAATCTGATAGTAAACTCCTAGGGATCTCTCAGTAGCGAGTGAGCTAGGGGTTTATTTTGACGTTTACTCTCTCAGCAGGACGAAGTGTTCAGTAAGAAATTGACCACAGGTCAGCGTATCCACAATTGGTCATGGTGGATTGATTCAGTCTGTCTGATACTCTCTACTTTTGTCCTTCTCCCTCTATCTTTCTCTCTCTCTCTTACTCTCTCTCTCTTACTCACTCTCTTTTTATATCCTGTTTCTCTCTCTCTCCCCTCCTCCACCTCTCACTCCTGCCCTCAATGTCTCAGCCTCATTCTCTCCTTCAATCCTTCGAACTCTTTTCTTCTTCTTTCCTTCCCAACCACCGACCGACCCTGCCTCCCTCCCTCGCATCTTGGCCCATTGATATGCATGGCAGGGGCCCTGGGCAGGAGGTGGGAGAGGAGGCTGCCTGGTAGAAAGGGTTTGTGCATCTCCACAGGAAATTCCTGCCGGTGTGTCGGCGGGCTTTATCACCGTCTGACAGAAGCCAGCGCCCCGGGGTGAGCGCACGCAGGCGTCTCAGCTGCGCCTCCGTCCCTCCCCGGGCCCCGGGCCCCAGCCCTGGCCCCAGCCCCGGCCCCAGCCCCGGCCCCGGCCCTGAGTCATGAATTAATCAGGCGAGGACCTAGGCGCCTCGTAAACGCAGGGGCAGAAGAGCAGCGAATGAGCCGTACGGGGGGGGGGGCTATAACATGCTGGAGGCGTGTGACAAATGCAAAGTAAGCACAGTTCAATTAGCCTACCAGAGTGGATGATGGGTCAGCTTTTTATGACAGACCTTGAAGGACATGCTGGGATCCGGATGCCGTTTAAAAAGACTTTGTGACTGTTTAAGGTAAGTAGACTCGATAGACCCTCCCCTTGTTTGCTGTCACACCTTTTTCTCCTCACACTTTGCAGTCTTTCTGGCGTCGTTATCAAACCTTTCCTCTCTGCTCTGAAGCCCGCGTGTCCCAGCGCCTCTTCTCTCCCCTGGTGCTGGCGTCTGCAATCAGCCGCCCAGCCTCTCTAATCTGCCTGCTGGGTTGCCTGGCACCGTCGACCCCCAGGGGCCCCTCTCTCCCTCTCTCTCTCTCTCCGCCCAGGGCTTCCCCTCTCACAGGGGCTCCTTTGGGGGGCCTGGCTGCTGCTGGAACAGAATCTACTGGAGCTTATCTCCTCCCACACAGCAGGACTCTGTGGCACAGCACTGGCCTCAGACTAGGAACCTGGGCTCAGCCACCTCCACGCACAGGGCTTGTTTACTCCAACTCTGCCCTAGAAATGTCCCAGCCCCAGACATGTTCCAGCCCCAGCCCTGGATATGCCCTTGTTCCAGCCCCAAGCTCCAGTCCACTATTTTCCCGAAGCTAATCATCTAGGCTAGCCCCTAGCCCCCACCCCATTGTTATCCTCAAAGCAAGTCACAAATCCAACCTCCTACCTCAGTCCCTAGCCCTGAACACTGGGGCACCAGCCACAGCACTCAAATCTAGTCATCCAGCCAGGCTCCAAACCCAACCCCAGAGCTTTCTGTGTCTCCCCCAGCCTGGCACCAGGATCAGGGGCTTCTCAGACACACTCTGCTGCCTCTCTGAGCTGGGCCAGGCCTGGGCGGCGCTCCTTGCAAGGGGCCCCGACCTGTCTGGGCCAGTCTGGCTAAACCATGGAGGCTGCCTGTCTGTCTCGAAACAATGAAACAGCGGAGAGAGGGACAGGAGTGGAGTGGAGCAGAGTGGAGAAAGAAAATAAGAGGAAAGGATTGGAAAGATTGAGAGCCCTCCTTATCAGTGTGCTTTGTTGTTGCTTGCTCGTCATACATTGTGCACTATGTTGTTCTAACCAGCTGAAGATTTAATTGGAAGCCAGAGGTTCAGCGGTCCCAGGGGACAGAGTGGGCTGTGTGTTTAGATGCACTATCTTCCAGATCACACAAATCTTTGTGGGGAAACCCTGTGGTGATCCTCACCACATCTGCGCGTGTGCTGCACTGTGTTGCACTGTGCTGCACTGTGTTGCGCTATGCTGGGCTGCACTGGGCTGCACTGGGCTGAACTGTGCTGCACTGTGCTGCACTGGGCTGTGCTGCACTGGGCTGTGCTGCACTGGGCTGTGCTGCACTGGGCTGTGCTGCACTGGGCTGCTCTGGGCTGCACTGGGCTGCACTCAGACTTTATTTTGATCTCCTACGTGGACATGTACTCTGAACAAACACCTGTAATGCGCACACTTTTCACTGTGGATTAATTTCTATCGTAACTGCCTCTGTAGTATTCAGCATCTCATTCCCTGCTCTTTCTTTATTGTAATGGTTCAGACTCAGCTAAATGTCCTTTTAATGCGCAATTATGGAGCAAAATTGTAATTGAAGTGTGGTTAGTACTGCCTAGTATGCACATTAGAACATATACCAAACGCAGCACAAATGAGAGCCATTTTAAACCTGTGTCATTTCATACATGGCTGAACGACTATTCCACAGTGTCGGACAGTAACCTTACGATGGACCCTGACGGTGCAAGACCCACAGGACCTCAGTCAGGAAAGCGAACCGCTTTATTAATGTTCCACTTTAAAAGACTAAACCTCCATGACTCATCGACTGCTCCTTCCATTTCCCCACCTCGTCGCTCCCTCCCCCATTTAAATAGGCCCAGTCGCTGGATATGAGGAACCTATTAACAGAAATCATGCAAGCATTACTGGTTCAATTAAGGAGCTGTCTACTTATCGCTTCCCTGGAAGGCATCCCTGGATTCTGGGTGTGTGCAGCACACTAAACAGTCCCTGGGGAAACTGTGGCTGCTTCCTCAAACAGAACTCAAATACAATTTCGGTACACCCCAGTCATACATTGTAGTGCTATATCTTTTGGGGGGGTATCTGATCAAAATGGGATATTGGGTGGAGATATGACACATAGGCAGTTTCTAACAGGTTCAATGCTGTGGAGTTTATTTAGAGAGAGAGAGAGAGAGAGAGAGAGAGAGAGAGAGAGAGAGAGAGAGAGAGAGAGAGAGAGAGAGAGAGAGAGAGAGAGAGAGAGAGAGAAAGGGAGAGGGAGGATGAGATGGACACAGAGAGCCAAACAGAAAGAGGGAGAGAATGACATGGAGAAAGAGAGAGAGAGAGAGATAGATACTCCACTCCTTTGTGCAGTGATTCAGCCTGGATTAGCTGAGGCTCCTGCTCAGCGAGAGGCGTCATTCAGACACAGACCCCGGGGGGCCGGGCTTTTTATGCACTGTAATTATAGCCAGGGTGAGTCTCTGTCTCCCCTTGTCTCTCTCTCTCTCTCTCTCTCTCTCCCTCTCTGGGTTTGACCATGTGCAAGGCAGAGGTGGACTAGGCCCCCCGTCTCTCTCCTTCTCCATCTCCTCCACTCCTCTTTCCCTGCTCCCTTCTTTCCCTCTGCTGTGTTATTACGGCTGTCACTCACCTGCTCACATAAAAGAGTCTGTTGGAGAGGTGTAATGTGAATGCCGTATCTCCCTGGAACCAGGCTTCAGGCCTGCGTTCAACTGGGGATTACACAAAATGGAGCACACCTTTATCTGAGGCAAAATAATAATATGCAGTGCTGAAATAAAAGCACGTAGCCTCAATATTATTTTGAGCCAAAGCAAATGAAGAAGACAAAATGGGAATAGCTCCACAAAAATACACATAATTCCTCTGAATCTCTTTTCAAAACAGTTTTGGCACATAATCCTTTTTTGTGTATGTCTGTGGAGCTGCTTACCCGTTAAAAAGTGTGGGTGGAATGAAAGCTGTCCTTCCTCCCTGACTTAAAAATTAAATACATAAATAACCTGTCACATCCCACACCCAGCTCAGACAATGAGGCAGAGGAGATAAAATGTCACAGGGAAAGCACACTGCTGTAACCAGATGTGCCATGTGGTGGAGACGCACTACAGACCTCAAGACCATTTACTATACAGTGCATCCATCTCTCCCTCCATGACTTACACGGTGTGCCCATTTAATAGGTTCAATAGATAAAAATAAATGATCGAAAGAACATTCCCCGGCATGGCACACTTTTTATGATAAATGGTTATTGAGAGGAGTTGCAATGCAGATAAACCACAGTTCTTGTCTTTTGGACAACCCTGCTTTGGTATTCCAAACATTTTTTCTAAATGACCGTCTGAGTACAGCGTGTAGTATTTGAGGTAAAATTCAAACAGGAAAGTGTAATGCCCTCCTACTGATCATGCATCTGCTAAATAATATACATCTAATGAAACCTGATATCTCTGCCTGTTTGTAATCTGTTTGTCAGCGTATTGGATATATTATCTTGATTACAGCCCTGAAGAAATAAGCAGATTCAAGATTAATGTGACAGTGTTTGAATGCACATTTCCCTGCGCTTTTCCATGTCACTGTGAAAATACGCTGGTGACAAATTGTTTCAAATAGCCTCATCGCTGAAAACGAGTGAAAAAGTGTCCAGCTATCCAGCAAGGACCTCTCATAACACAAACGACATGATGTTCATCATCAGTGAACCTCCCACAGTGCCAGATTATTAAAGTGTGTGTATGTGTGCCTGTTTCTGTGTGCCAATTCATCACCAGCAATGGAGACCTGAGGCAAGTGTACAGCCAGAGTATGCATCAACTGCATGGCTGGAGCATAGAATGACTTATTCCAATACGCCAGCACAGAGCAGCCTGTGTGCACTCTAATGACGTTGTAAATAGTTGAATATGGAAATGGAGCTCTATGCCAAGTATTATGCAAAAACAAGGAGCATTTTATAAGGAGACAATTTGTGAAGCATTTGTAATGTTATCATGAATGTTTAATGACGCCATTTTTCTCTCATGACAGCTTCTGCGATCCAAAGCTAAATGTAAAAGTGTATGTTTCTATCATACCTTAGTAAACTGCCAAGACAAAGACTACCATTGGATAAGTCCAGTACAACAGAATGTCACTACACTTCCAACAGGTGTGACATTGTACTTGTGTTCAGTGAACACAGAAGGAACCCATACTTCCACCACCCCTTCACCATCCATCTCCTTCCTGGGTAGATCTCTCCTCTCACTAAGACTGCAAACCCTTGATTTGAGCCAGTTGACTCTTGCCTTTGGCAACTGCAGGGAATCTGCATAATTCATGGCTTGTACTCAGCCATGCAGTAATTGCTATCCAGATGATGCTCCAATCAGGCAGACATTCATAGTAATTGCCTCCCAGCCTCGTCCAGTGTTTGCTGGAGATGGTGTGAGAGGCCTGAATACAGGTATCAGTACCCACACTGCTGTGACTCTGTGTAGCTCTCTTTTTCTGTATTATGACCTCTCTATCTGTTTTTCCTTTTAATGTATCTCTCTCTATCTGTCTCTCTTTCTCCCACATTCCACATAATTTCCCATCTTTCTCTCTTCGTCCTCCATCTGTTAGTTTGTACTGTATGTGTATATGTCTATTTACCTTCCTCTCTGTCTCTCTCTGTTTCTCATCAGGTAGTACAAACCAGGACTAACCTGTTCCATCTAACGATTTGCTACTATCCTAACTTTTTGTTTCTTCTTCTTCTTCTTGTCCTTTCTACTGTGTCTTTCTGTTGCTTATTTTTGTAGTTTAGACAGCTATGTAAGATATTTTAAGGGGGGGATGTGCAGGAAATATACTGAGCCTGCATCCCTTTCCTCTGAAATCATACCAGCTTTCTCAGAAAGGATTTACAAAACCGAGTGTCAAGAGACACGGCAAATAACGAGAGCTGGATCCTGCCTGTTGGTTTCACGGTTGTCACGGCGAGCGCAGTTAGGTACTGATATGTTATATTCATGCTGAAGGGTCAACGAGCTGGCTCAGATTGAGCCACGGGCTCCTACAGTAGCTTGACCCAGACATATGGGCTGCAGCCTGCCTGTGGCACTTGGGGCGATGGGCTAAGAGAAGGAAGCTTTTTGCCATTTACGGTTCTGTAAAAATGAAGAATGAAGAATGCATTATTTATGTGTGTTCCATATATGCATTGTGAGATCAGTGATTTATATGTACCCATAAACCATTTGTCTGTGTGTGCTTTGGTTCAGACAAATGGAACTGAAAAGTATTTTTGCATATCGTACTGCTAGTTTAGAGGAAATGTTTACATGATATCAGTTTACTGTAATCTTTTTAGCTGTTCACTGGCCTTGCAGCTCTGGCCCAAGGGGTTGTGGGAGCTGTAGTAGTTGTCCTCCCTGGGCTCTGCATTAGGACACTCTTGTGTGAGACAGCGAGACATCTCCTATTGAGGTGGAGAGCAATCAAATGAGGCTAATGCCTTTTCCCTCCCGCGTCTAATGGCATTCACGACCCCCCCCGGCCCCCTCCCCTCCCATTAATATTTCAGCACTGGCAGGTCTCAGTCCGCCCGCGTCTGTACGCACATGAGACAGCTCTCACATCACATCACGGTGCTTCACCCTGACACACACTACCCCCCACAGCACCACCCCTGTGTCCCTAAAACACTCCTCCCCCATCCCTCCTCCACCTCTCTCCTGGGGGCCCATGCCAGGAGCCAACCAGGAGTCGAACAACAGTGCAACAACAATGCACCACACCTTCCACACGCAGCCCTGGTACGGGCATCAAGCCAGCACGCCATCTCTCAGTGCCCGACTGGCTGCCGTAATCCACCATGACACACTGAGGGCCCTGGCCTGAATGTCTGTTGTCACAGCAGGCAGGAAGGGGAAGGGAAGGGAGGGCAGGGGGGAGGGGCGTTTGTGTCTCTGGGTGCAGGCTCACCTGAGGGTCTGAGGGGAGAGAGGGTGGGGGGAAGGGGGAGGGCACATACAAGCGCTGCTCCATGTTGCCCTGAAGGGGTTGGGGGGGGGGGGGGTCAGTAGCCGGGGATGCGCAGTGACAGGGTCAAAACGCAATCTCAAGTCTGACCCGAGTCACCGTGGCAACGTGCAGGCCTCAGATGCCAAATAGGCGGCGTGCCAGGAAATAATGTAGGTTACCTGTCACATGCTGTAACCAGGAGGGGGAGGATGTCAGGACCGGTGTGAATAGCAGTGACATGTGGAGACGGAGATGGTCTGTGGGCTTGCTGGAGTCATGGATGACTTCCTCTATGGCACCTGACCAAGTGGGGTTGACTTACAGTAGCTGAGGCCAGACTCAGAGCGGGGAGAAGGGCTTCATGAACATGAGGGAGGTCAACTGTCTGGAAGCAGACGCTCTGCCTTGTCTGCTTATTTGGAGCCAGCGGTCAGAACAAGTAGCTTTAATGAAATATGTTATCAAACAGAAGGCTCTGGTTGTCTTACCCAGCAAACTGATAGAATGTACACAGGATGGCTTAGTAAGAGAGCAGTGATGAGTGGTGACCAGTCCCATAAGCCTGTGGTGTACCGTGTTAACTTCAGCACACCATGTGAAAGTTTTTGCCGTCAAGTTTTGCTCTTCTCTTCTCCTTCCCTGATTCTAGTGTACCAAACACACATACACACACACACATGCTCACCACCAACATCCCCCTCCTAAGCCCTCCTCCCTGTTCCTGCTGACAGTGTGTGGTAGGTGGGCAGGCGAGCGCCAAAGGGCAGAAAGCTGTCACTCCGTCTCTGCTCCAGTCACACTGCTATAATTGGTAACCATTTTAACATACACACACATGCCCGCATACACGCATGCACACTACACACACACATCTGTACACTCACAACAACACACAGACACATACCCCCCCCCCCCACCCCCGCACACACACACACAGGTTGCCACCTGTCCTCTCCAGGGCTAATGTTGTGTGTTGGGCGGCAGGAACCCCCCGGGGCCAGTCTCTGTCAGGGGTCCTGCTGCTTGCTGGCCCTGTCTATCTGACAAACCTCATTTGGGCTGCCCACATCATCCACATACTCCATCACATTTACTCTGGGTCGACCACAGCACACTCTCACCAGGGGGTGGAGAGGTGGTGTGTTTGTGTGCATGGGAGGCTTGTTTACCAGGGAGGGTGGTGTTTGACGCCAACAAATGGCCTTTGTAATGCATTGCCAGTCTGTCTGCTTTTTGCCCCAGCATGGATTCAAGAGGAACATAGCCAGTGTGGAACAGAGGTTCAGTCAGATTTCCACAGCACGGATCCCTCATGGTTCTGGTCTCTTATTTCCATTATAGATGTCTACAGTACTGACAGATTGCGCGTGGCTGGGAGGAGAGAAGTATCTTCCAGAGTAACTGGGAAACCACGCTTTCTGGGCAAGCAGGGTGAAACTTTGAAATGTTTAGAATTACACATGAATCCCCTCCAACTCCAACTAACTTCTAGGGGCCAGCCCGCATGTTCCTGTGGAGTCTAACTAATGACTTAGTTTAGATTAAGCATGTGATTATAGTATGTATAGAGTAATGATTTATGGACAGTGTATGTGGAGTAATGATTTTGGTACAGTATGTGTAGAGTGATGATTTGGATACAGATTGTGTGCGATACAGAAATGCACCTGTTAAGGATTCCTCTCTGCAGCGTGTCGTGTTTCTCAGTTTGACAGGGTTTGTTGCTTGCTTGACGTTGGCTGAAACCAGCAACATGGTCACATTGATCCCCCTGATCTGGAGAGAATGGGACATTCCTTTTTGTCTGTCTTTTCTATTTTTATGTCACCCTCTTGTATCATGTTGCTGTTTTAATGGACTCAAACACCCTAAACCTAAATCCTTCACACTGCATAGCTCTGGGAGAAGGGGGAAGAAGAGGGGGGAGAGGAAGGAAGGGAGAGTGTAACAGGGGAGAAGGAAGTGGGTAGGAAGGAAAGGGGAGGGGATGGGAGAGGTGGGATGTGAAGGCAGGATAAGAAAAGAGATGGAGGAGGGTAAACGGGATAGGAGTAGGTAGGAGGGAGATGGTAAATTGGAAAACACAGAGGGGAGAAGGGAAAGGTGACAGAAGAAGAAGGGAGAGGGGAAAGAGGGGACAAAGTAGAAGAGGGGTGGAAGGGACTGTCCCCCCTGTCTTTGAAAGTGGCTTCACATCTGAAGCAGGGAGGTAACCAGACCCTGGCCTGCCTCACTGCTTTTTGAAGAGAGGACGGCCAGTGTAAATGTCAACGCGGGCCGGGGGCGCTGCGTTAATAATTGAAGAGGAAACTCGACAATCCCACACTTCCCTTTTTCTTAAGAGCAGAAGGGACCTCTCAATTACATGTTGCTCAGCACAACTGGGCTTCTATGACTGCCTCCACAACGTGAACAGGAGGGGAGGAAAAATGTAGGTGAAAGGAGAGAGAAAGCAGCCAGAGGCCCGAAGTCAAGTAGAACATTTGTACTTTATCTTCTTTTCAGGGTTGTATCCTCTGCCTTAGGGGTTGGATGGTGTGTGTGTGTGTGTGTGCCTGGATAGACAGGAGCCTCATAGGAGCGGACTGCTTTGCATACTAGCGTCACAATGAACTAATTCCATGACCACGCTGAGGGCAAATCAGATGTAAACACTGTACGGAGCACACACACACAGACACGAATGTAAACACTCTGCCAATGTCACCTTGCTGCCGGGTTGTCCTCAATCAGGATAGCATTTCATTCCTCAGCAGAAAAACCCAGACGAGTGAGAAAGCGAGGGATGGAGGAAGAGGCAGAGGGAGGGAGAGGTAGAGAGAGAGAAACGAAGACCTCCTTTGACCCTTCTCTCCTCCCTCCGTCCAGACGCCGGACAGTATTCCAGTGATCCGTAGTGAAAGCGACACACTTTTCACTCCACATTTGCATTGGGAGCCTGGCGCCTTTGACATAAGCAGCCCTGCAGTGGTATGACTGTTTTAAAGGCAGTGCATTTAAAGGGGATCCGTCTGGACTGCTCACCATCACAATCAGGGTGTCTGTCACAGACACACTAACAGACCTGCCACTTTTCACTCGACGGAGCCTCGCAGCAACTAGCTAGAGCCCAGTGGTCGGGTCTGCCGTGGTTCAAGAGGGCCGCATTCTATTAGTCTTCCCTGTGTCATGTCCGCCAATAGCGGAAACACCGCTGCGTCTTCATCAAGGTGATAGATATCGGTATTGTGCTCGGTTATAACCCTTTGTGTATTGGTTTCATCCAATGTTTTGACCTTCGGCCTACATTGGCAATGGCATTTTTACTTTTGCAACTTGAACTTACTATTATGGGCAGTAGGCTATGCTGTGTCAGTAGCCTATGTTGTGGAAGTATGCTCTGAAGTATGCATACTGCTGTTAAAAGAAAATCCCAGAAAAATAACAAAAGTCAATAATGGAATTACTTGAATGTAGGCTTATTAGTTTATGTCTCTAACGAGACATATATTTGGACTGAGCCGTAATGGAGACGACGTTTGTTTGCTGAGGGTCGGGTGTGTAGTCTATTGCCTTTCCTTTAGGGATGGGCGGATCGATCCTAAGTATCGATATTTTCGATACTGGCATTGTATCAAAAAGATCGATTCTCAATTAGAAATATCGATCCTACCTGGGATTTCTTTTAAACAAGTGATTTTAGGATATTTTTTATAATAGTAGTTATAGTATAGAAATGTACTTAAATAAGAAAGTCAATTGGAACTATTTTTTCTACTGCTGTGTCTGTGCTTATCATGAGTTCATCAGCGGCAGTGCGCCACACTATCTCACCCTCACTCAGTGAAAGCACACTCAGCGCAGATTTGAGTGCATTGCTGCGGTCATGACTGAAAGAAAAAGAAGCATAATCTGGAGTTCTTTCACTCCAGTTAACAACGATGAAGCTTCATGTGACATTTGTCAAAAAACAATACGCCATTGTGGCATTACCACAAACATGAAAAAGCATCTAAAAGTTAATCACCCTAAAGAGCATGACAAAGTACAGTTGACTCAAGCAGAGGAGGCAACACAGACACGTCATGCCTATTGCGGTTTATTGAATATTAATAACGATAGCTTTCAGAATGCATTATAAAATTATTAAACAAAAACATTTCATAGAAGTATCGGTATCGGTATCAGTATCGATATCGACGATACTGGTTTTGAAATACTTGATATCGGATCGAAAATAAAATTATTGGTATCGCCTATCCCTACTTTCCTTGACAGTCGCGACTGTTCCACTTCATGGATTTCATGTGATGTCACGGAGTGCAGCCTGTGTGGCCAATGCGGTTCTAACCTTAGTCAGATGTGACACACTAGATTACACATCTCAAAACAAGTCGCCACAGTAATCACTAAAACGCATTAAGAATGTAGCGCTTTATTTGTGTGCGAACCACATTTTAGTTTGAAAAACAACTGCGTAAGGTATAAACACAAGGAGTACCGCCTCAATAAACAGAAGTGACGTTTGGCACTGGAGAGCCGACTCCTCCGCAAGCTTGAGCAGCTAAACCTGCCGTTGCACGGTAAGAAGAGGCCACTCAGGCCAGGTAATAAAACGGACAAATAAAGACAGCTCCCTCTGCAACGAGCGCATCTTGATGTGCAACTTGGACATGTCAGCTGTTTTATAGTGCTGACCATCTAGGGAAGTGCCTTTTGTGTTTTGTCTGCGTCAAACAGATGTCCAGAGGTGCTTTATAAGATTTAAGCTTGTGTAGCCCCAAGTATATTGTCTGCATCAGCACCTTTGAGGCAAAGTAGCACACGTACAGCACACTTGATCAGATTAAAACAGTCTTAATCCTTTTCTTAATCCCATTTGTATTTTGTTCCCGAATTGACTGTAATCTGTGCAGATTATAAGGTTGTGTAGGAAATTATATAATCTCTTTTCCTGTCACTTCAGACACTGAAAACTGAAGACTAAATAAATACGTTCACATTTTAGGGTTCAAGCAACATTGTGTTAGAAATGTTTAATACTCCAGCAATGCTCCAGTAGCAATACTCCAAAATAAAAATCCTGATGGTATAAAAAAATATATTAATACATTCATTTCCTTGGATTCAGCCAGCCCAAACAGTTTATTACTGTAAACCCATAATCCTCATGGCTGAAGGTTAGTCTATTAGAACACCACTGCCGCCCATGGCTATCCCTGGGAAAGCCCCCAGCTCTCCTCAATCCACACATTCACAGGAAGTCCAGTGAGAATCGTGTTCTAGAGCTTTCACAGAGTGGGAGCCGGAGGTGCGCGGTGAGAGTGTCAACAAATATGCCATAAAGGCGGTGGAGTTGAGTTTCCCATGCTCTGACAGCCAGTGACACATACTCTCAGCCTCCTCTCCCCACTGCTCTGCTGATGTTCTCAGTCACACTCAGCTTGTCACTGCCCACACTCATCATGGGGCCTGTTTGTTTGACAGTGTGGAATCTTCCTCCTGGTTTATCATTAGCAGGGAGTGGGTTAGTAAAACCGGACACTTCCTTCACACCAACTTGCCCTCCGGGGACGTTTGGGTCACTCAGCTCCCTCTGTTCTCTGCCACTGATCCCTGGGAAAGGGCCTGGCTTCGGCCTGGTCTGTCCAGCTGCTGATGCAATCACAAGCAGTGGAATAATAAGCATCCTCTGGTGTCTGTCCAGGGGGTTGCTGTACATCTGGACTGTGGGGAGGGAAGCAGGGATTGTTACGCAGAATAACAAATCCTCACACAAGGCTTTAAATTCCTGTTCTAGGATTCTGTCAGCGCTCCAGACCTGTATAGTTCATCACCCAAATAACAAGGCCTGAGAACTCACTGGCCGAGCTGACTATGCCTGTTAAAGTCATTAGAACATTAGAAGCCTGTAGAACAGTAAGGCCTGGGGGCTCTGGGGTATTGGTCCACCCCATAGAGACTCTGTACTGGATGAAGTCATGGAGAGAGACTGACCCTAACCCAATGAGATTGGAGGAGGCAGTGCTGCTGCAAAGTTTAATCAGCGAGTGTGTGTGTGTGTGAGAGAGAGAGAGAGAGAGAGAGAGAGAGAGAGAGAGAGAGAGAGAGTTGCGCTTGAGAAAATAAGTAAAGCTGGAACATAATCCCACACTGGGTTTGACTGACTGGCTAATTGGCTGACTGGCTGGCTTGCTGTCTGTGTCTAACTTGCAGCCTGGCTGGTAGGATGACTGACTAACCTCCAGGTGATGGGGCTGGGGGTGATCTGGACACTCTCCCAGAATCTGCATTGGCCCGGCCCTAACCCAGACCTCACCCATGACCCTGTCACCCCATCCATCCTGCCAGGGCGGAAGGTAAGGGAGGAGGTGGGGAGAGAGCCTTTGATGACATCATCATTCAGGACGGAGGGGAGGCGCCTCGGGCTTGGGCAAAGAAGCATCAGCCCACACTGTCAGTCATTGGAAGACAGATCACTGTGTGGCCTGTGTGGGACCCACCGGAACAAGCCAGCCTCTAATCAAGGCCCAGAGAGGAGCATCAGGTGTGTTGTGTCTCCTGTTCTGGTGCTGGGTTATAAGTTACACCAATCAATAAAGCCTCGGGCCACTGTCTTGCTCTCTCCCTATACCGCTCTTGTCATATCTCTCGCTCTCTCTTTCTCCCTCTCTCTCCCCGTCTCTCCCTCCCCATTTCTTGCTCCCCATTTCTGTTGCACTCTCTCTCTATCTCTCTCTGCATCTCTTTCTCTAGATCTTTCTCTCTTTGTAGCTGTTTCATTTAGACTCTATATTGCTCTCTCTCTCTCTTACTAATAGGGTAATTTAAAAGTTGGTGTCTGTCAGCATAACAAATCACCACAGGGTTTTAGGAGTGTGTGGGAATACCGATTGTTGCTCTTTGATATTCTTGAGTTCAGATAGTGGAACCTTTAACAGAATTCAGGTCAGACAGTGTCTGAGTACCTACTGTGCCGACTCATGAAACAAAAGTTCTACAAAGACAACAGAGAGATGTTTTTATATGATATTTAATGTTTGAACTGTATGTAAATCAATTTTTTTCATCTCTCACTTTTTTTTATAGCAGCAAAATGTTCAATCTGTTACCCTTAATGAATGTGAAGCCATGTGAGCATTAGCAAGAGGCTTTGGTTTTAAATTGTCTGCAACAATATAGTTGTTTTCTAAACCTTTCTCCAAGTTCACTAAAAAATATTTTTTTAAAAACATCTTTGTCCAAATCTCATTTGAGATACATTTGCTTCTTAGGACTGGCATGAAAACGTATGTATTACCACAGAACACACAAACAATAACCAAAGGAAAGCAATATTCTTTGTATTTAATAATCTCCATGTTCATTCTGTTGAGTCTCACAGTACGGTAGGGCACAGATTGCTTTCAAGTTAAACACACAGAAACTCTCCCACTTTGTCGTATTATTTGCATATGTCAAACTATCGCTGAATGTAAATTACATATTAATTTCTGTAAATCATATTGGCATCAATTTATTGACCCCACTCCTGAGTCAAGATGTTAACTGTACTGGTATTAATCTATGCACATCAGACAATTAGTCACATTCATTGTAAAATAATTGCAGAAATCCTGAAATTCTTTTATAGCTTTTGATTTTGGTGTGCCACTCCTATGATATATTTCTGGGGGCGCCACTGTCCATCTGTCTGAGCATTCAAAATGACATGAAGCTCTCCCTCTACATCTACAATGGGTAAGCCAAAACATCTTGCTACCGGGGTCTTCACTGGACTGACATGTCATCCTGCACTGTACTGAACATTCCAAAGCCATATTGTTGACAGAAACAGACAGGGAACTGTATTTCCAGAAAGAGCAGCCTTGCCAGACTTGCAGCCTTCTCCATAGTTAAACTGCATATCCCCTGACAGACCTCCGACTTCCCCTGACGTCAGCTAGCATGGAAATAATGATCTTCAATGAATGTTTTTTTGTTCAAGATTCAGCTGCCAGCTGATACTTGTAGCTATACAGCAATGTCTGTGGAATGCAGTGGGAGTGTATCAGTCCCAACTCATTACACTTACATCAACAACATGGGAGGGGTTTTGTTGTTGTCAAGGTCTGGCTGGATCTGCTCTGTCTCCCTGAAACGACTGTGTTATTCAGGACTCAACTGGCCTTTCATTATTTGGTATGCTGTGTTTGTGGCCCTGGTCTGAGGTTGCTGTCTGAAATATTGAGATGGTTGTAGTATAATTATGCCCAGGGATACTGTCTCCCTCTGGTCCTTGGCCAGGCATCAACTCTTCAACTTCTAGACCTATGTTTCTTCTATTTAAACACGTGTCTGCCATAATTAATACACAAGAGTCATTTTTGTCTGAAAACGCCAGACTGTATTGTGTTCAACCAGTGGACTTTCTTTTGTTGTATTAACATTTTATGACTTTTCCTTGGCAGTGGTAACTCCAAATAGTCTTTCAGCTTTTTTTAGTAAAACGAAAGAGCTAGTTAAACCTGTGTTCTCCTACAATATCTGTGCCAAGGCCACAGTTGTGCAACATAAGACAGGCGTATATCTCACCATGCTGTTAACAGGTCTACAAAGCTTTCTGCTTCGTTTATGCTTTTGACCCAGTCATATGTTACGTGCAAACAGCTGCCTCTGCCTATTTTCACTCCAGTATGTGGGCCAGGAAGCTGCTCGTAACCAGGTCTGTGTCACCACCTAGTGGATGCATGACTTCGTGCCCTAACTGATGCATCACATCCGTTGTTCTGATGATAGTCTCAAAGTCAACATCTGTGAAAGACAGCGATTCAATTAAATACATCCGCTTAACAACTATGGCAAGAAATACGGTGTCCGTTGACTGACTCTTTATGTGTTTAATTTCAGAGGCAGCTGTTAATGTTGCGTTTCTTTCAGTTTCAAATATCTCTTCACACAGCATGCCCTGTGGAACAACGCACTATGATAACCAAGTGGCGATATTCAAGACAACTTAAGACACCTAACATTACCTGGCACTGATGGCATTATGGAACAGGACATGCATAGGGCCAACATTGCTACCCAGCACAAACTGATACCGCACAAGCTGATACAGCACCGAACAAGTGTCTTCAGTCTAAACTTTTTTAAGTTACAGAAAGACTGATCAATTTTGTACCAAACATAGGATGGGAGGAAAATTCAAGAATAAGGAGAAATATGCAAGATATTATTGCTGAACTTTAATACATTTATTATAAATATGGTAAAGTGGTTTTAGATGGGTGCAGATAGGTAAATTGTAATGTTTTATAATAACATATACAACCCCAGTTCCAAAAAAGTTGGGACATTAAAAAATAAATTACGGAATACAATGATTTACAAATCTCATAAACCCATTATTTTATTCTCAATAGAACATAAAAAAACATGTCATGTAATGACGTGCATAGTTGCATATGATCCAAGAACGTGCAGACAGTGTAGCGTTGTTTGCACTGCTAGCATTCATCTGATGAATGGCGGTCGTCTTTGAAAATGTGCAGCGTGAGCCTGCAGGTGGCAGTATTGTTATATGGTTTCAACTGTTTCAACTACGTTTCTACGGGCAGAAGGTGTCGACTGTCCACCAGAAGGCGCTCATAAAAGCGCTGAACTGAGAAAAGAAAATCAACTGCATCTCACCTACAGTCTCAGTTCTGTAAACACGTAAATGGCGTCTTTCCAGCGAGTCACACTAAACACAGCTGATTTTGATAAGCTTATAAGCGTCTACGCTGGACTGTCGTTTTACTTAAGGAGTACTGATATCCAGTGTCAAACCGGGTTAGAGTAACATATATTGAAAAATGGAAATGACCGTTTGAAAGGAAGAAGCAGTGACCACACTGGGAAAAGGAATGCTCAAGACAATGTCCAAGCACAGCCCGAATCCACGGTAAGGGTTGAGATGCTCTTTGTTATTACAGTGTTGTAAAATACAATGTTGAAATGTTTTGTTCTTAACGCAGATCTGAAATGTTTACAGTCTATCTGTCTTCGGTGAAACCGGAGTTTCCTGGTGTGGCAAACCCTGCTTAAAATACTGTGTGTGAAATACCTTGACCGGTTTCGACACATTTTCTTTCCTTGCCGCTTTCAATTTGTAGTTTTTCACATGAAAATGACTTTACAAATGTTAGTGTTGTTTGAATAAAGGTACATATACGCTTGTCAACTCCCAGCATGGCAACTAATCTAATCCGATTCAAATAATCCTGGGGATACTCGTGGGACACCTCCATCACTAGCAGAGCTGTCCGGCTGATCTTCAAAAACATCGTTTACTTGCATCGGCGCAGAGTACAGTATTAGCAATGTCACAAAATAATTAGCTGCATTGAGTTTTCAAACCAATGGTTTAATAGTTTTAAAGGCAGTCTATTGTTAGTAGAAGGTACTGTAGATTATTGTAGGATGATTAGTGTATGTTATGCCTATACCTACTTCATCATCCACTATGGTGATCATCAACCAGATGCTTGTGTACATAGCCTGGCCCAGCAGAGCCTGTGTAGGCGATTATACATGTTGAAAATATCTGTTTAGGCTTAGAGGGTTGGGCTGTGGTTGTCTTTATAGTTTCTTGTTGAAATGCATGATTGTTCGTACTCTGAAACACTATATTCAAGTCAGGACTGCTACTGCATATTTGTCAAAACCTCATTACATGTAACATCCGGTTGTAGCCATTCCTCGGTTCAGTGCCCCATTTTGGATCATTAGTTTTATGGGCAAACACTTGGCTCATAGTCCCTGGGTTGGATTCTTGATAAGACTTATCAAGGCCTATTCATCTGGTGCCCTGCCCTCCAGTGCCCTGACACTTTAGTAAGCTGGGAGATGTGGAGACACAGTAAAGCCTCTTTGGTCCAGTGAGGTGGCATACAAGACTGGTACGACCATCAAGACTTTGATGGGGGATTGTTTCTTTGGAGGTTGTTTCTGAAGCAGCAAAGATCTAGATGGTACCCTGTGTATGAGTTGCTGAACCCTGTTGTATACAAATGAACACAGTGTTTGCGTGTACAACATCATTCTAGATTGGAGTATTAGCAGTACAGTTTTGGATGAAGAGATCCTCTTCATTCTCTTAATCACTGGTGGTCCCCTCTCCCTTAGTCTTTATAACGAGGTAACCCATTAACTTGTTATAAACCCATTAACCCAGTTAATGCATTCATGACCTCAGACTAAGAGACAGGCTATGAGAGGTAGGAAGCAGTGGGCCAGCAGAGAGACAGTCAGGTACGGTAGACAGCGAGACAGACAAGCAGGCATGCAGAGAAACTGACAACCTGGCCGACAGACAGGCTGAAATGCAGACAGACACACTGACAGACAGAGGGCAGACAGACAGGGCAGTGCAGCTGGATCTGAAAAAGAGAGGGCCTGAAGAATGTCTCTTTCATGGGAGAGAGAGGGCTCCCTGAAAATGGAACACACTGTGCCTGCCAGCCCTGCTCCCAGTCGACCCAACCCATACACACATGCACGCGCATGCACGCTAAGGACTCTGTGGCAGCAGCTCTCTTTAGGGACAAGGTGGGTAAATAGTCCAGCCCGGACCTAAGCAGGATCAGTTAGCCAACCAGTTGGCTGCATGTGGTTACCACCACTTCTGCTGAGGGTGTTAACGCTGTGAGAGCTGTTGTTAGCTGGGAACCGGTCACAGCTCATCTAGCTGCTCCATCTACATGCTACATTGGGAGTTCTAACTCAGCCATTTGAAGTGTTTGTATTTTACTATTGTCTAACATCGGGTGCAAAAATGGTGGTTCAGGGGTGAGTAGCCATCAACTTTTGAATCATAATGAAAGTTTTGTTTGAATGGGTCATTTAATGGTGATTGTGGAAGGAAGTTGATAGAAGTCTAACACCAAGAGTGTTTTGGTGTCTCTTGCTTCTGTATTTCTTGTGTAGACTATTTGTTCTCACCACCTAAAAGAGGCAACTTATTTGCTTCCATATTTCTGCCAGTTTTTTCTTCTTCACCTGAGGATGGAATGTGGTGCTGTCATGATGTTCTTCCAGCTCAGTGTGAACTACTAACCCAGTCAGTTGTTTAAGCTACTTGAAGGTGTTTGTGACTGCGATGCAGTGACTGAAATAGCAGAATGTGAAAGTGCAACCCAAGCTTGAGCTTTTCAATTCATGTGCTTATGTCAAGCTGACTTTGAGGCAGCTTTGTGTGGACCTCCTCTTGCACATACAAAGTACAGGCTTTATGGATCAGCAGGGCAAGTTTACTGTTCTCCGTAATTCTCCCACATGAAACAAAGTTGTTTTTATTGTGATTGCAACATCAGTGTTGAAACTGGATGAATGGGCGCTCTTTTGTCTGTGGTGCTGTAGTTTGTCAACATCAGCAGATGTTCCATTGTGTTCCTGTACCTGAGACGGATTCACCCTAGGTCATCACAACATGACCACTTCTGCCAGCCAACCGCCATTCCAATTAGGCTCTTAGGAAGATGAACCATTATATCAGAAGTCACAGAGCGGTATGGATTATGACTGATCACAAATCCCTTCATCCCTCCAGTTATCTAATCACTTAAGTGTTTGCAGGCAGCAAAGTGGATCATGTAATTCAGATGAACTGGCAGTCAGATGAACTGCCTGAATTTAGCTTAGCACAATACACGTGGTGCTTATTGGTTGTGTTATTATTTATATGAATGGTATTGCCAATGGGGAGAGAAAAGATGATTTCACTCGTTTGACGCTCATCCCAGATAAATGGGTGTCAAAAGGCTGTTCATCGATCGTCAACCCTGTACCATGTATTTCTCAGTTTTTCTCCCTCTCTAAGTTATTTTCTCTCTCTCTCTCTCTCTCTCTCTCTCTCTCTCTCTCTCTCTCTCTCTCTCTCTCTCTCTCTCTCTCTCTCCCTCTCCCTCTCTCTCCGTCTCTGTTTGACATTCCGTGCTGTCTCTGCTCTGCATGCCAGTATCCTGCCAGTGTGAAAGGCCCTTCAGTGTTCAGCAGGAGGAGGGGTTTGTGGGGTGCCACGCGTGTTCGTGCCAGCAACAGGAAACGCTGTTGCTTTCTCAGGGGCTGCTGTCACTGCTTTGACTTGGCTCAGAGATGCAGTGCCTTCTGTGGTAAATCCCAACCCATCCTGGAAGGGAAAAAACGTCTGTTGACATGTCGGACGATATTCTGCAGTTCCCCATTTATTACTTAGACTTTTATAACAATAAATCGGTAAATCAATTGGGCTCTGTTCTATCGGGCTAAGCTGAAGTCTGAGGGAAGGAAAAAATGAATCCACCCATTCCTCTTCTTCCCCCCTCTTGCCAGTCTGTAGTAAGCTCATCATTTCATTTCATTATAAACAGCATCAAGGGTGGGGAAGACATGATTTGATGAGCAGGAAGACATGTTTGTTCAGGAATGTCTGAAAGAAGCTGATCGACCGCAGAGGATTTGGAACTTATTTGTCTCCATCTTCCTGTGCCAGCTTCCTGTGTCTCTTCTGTAACCCCTCCCTCTTCACTTCCTCTCCTCTCTCTGCCTCTCCTCTCTGCTAACTGACTTGCTCTTTGTCTACATGACACACACTTCCCGTGCTGCACTAAACTGCTGCACCCCTTCCCTTTTCCTACCGGCTTCCTCCATGGATCATTCCCCTCCGTCCACTCCCTGTTTTTATTTCAATTGTGTTCTCACATTCCCCAACTAGCCTTTTACTTGGCCTGTTCCCTTATTCCCTTCCCTTTTTCTCTTACCCTCCATCTCCCTCTTTGACGTGCAGTTCTGTGTGGCATTCTTGGCTCCTGGCAAAGGGCAGGTGATGTCATCAGTGCAGTCGCCCCCCCCTCCCCCCGGTCCAGACAGCTCGACCCAGCGTGGCTATACTGGGCCTAGGGAGGCAGTCATCAACTGTATTACGCAACACTGCATTCCAGTTTACCTCTGTCCTTTAGCTGAGAATTGGCCACAGACCCACACAGCTACAACTGCTCTTTCAGTTTTCCGGCCTGCTGGCCTTCTTCTAACCACCAATGGCCTTATCAGGTGAAATCCCCCAGCGCTTCTGTTGAGTTACGTATAAAAGACTGTTGAGAAGGGTGTGATGAAGAAAGTGTTTTGTCCGTCTCTTCATAAACGGAGTGACTAAGTTCAGTTGAGTTCTGGATTTTAATAAGTATTTATCAATCTGCAGATTGGGAGAGAAAACCAGACCTCTGACAATAAATGACAACACAACACCAGGCTTAGGTCTCAATCAAGTCTCTCTCCGCTCTGAAGGACAGAGGACCATCTTTTATAGGGCACAAGAATGTAAACATAGATAGTGACAGTCGGGCAGTAATGACGTTACAACAGTCTCAGAGAAAGAGATTCACAGCTCCCAACACATAGTTGGAGCTCTCCTTGTAGTCATGACAAGGACCATTTAGCCAGTACTTTCTCCTGATCTCAAACATCTATTAACCCTGACACATAGACACAATCTACTCTTATTAATAGCAAGCTTACATGAGAACATACTAACTAGTATCCAATGACTAGTTCTCTTGATTAGTGAATAATGTAAGCACAAGACCCTGGCATTCTGCTTACGTTGAACTTTGGGTGAACTTTTCATTCAATTGAGTAGGACAAGGAGGAGGGACTGTCTCCCTGCCTGCAGTGTTCAGTGATTCAGCGAGCAGAGCAGTGGACTCACTGGCCCGGGCTTTCAGGTCACAGGCGGCTGAAGAAGAGAGTGAGTCTGCCATAACACCCAAGAGATGGAAAATCCCTTTTCATAAATCAAAATGTTCTCCTGAAATGGCCTGTTTGCAGCACGTTCAGCCGTAGGTCCTCAGTAACTGAGGCAAGGCCTTATGGGAGATCATCAATTGTTGCTGTGTAGCTTTGGCACAACACTGGATCCACCGGACAACCTTCACTTGGTCCCAGAGGTATTGTTTGCGTTATCAAGGTAACAGTTCTGTCAGCTGCCCTGGGGGAACTGCCTCTTCTGGTTGGCTTCTCAGAGCCCTCTCTCTCTCTCTCTCTCTCTCTCTCTCTCTCTCTCTCTCTCTCTCTCTCTCTCTCTCTCTCTCTCTCTCTCTCTCTCTCTCTCTCTCTCTCTCTCTCTCTCTCTCTCTCTCTCTCTCTCTCTCTCTCTCTCTCTATCTCTCTATCTCTCTCTCTCTCTCTCTCTCTCTCGGGATTTGGGTCTGCCTGTTAAAGCTGTCTACTGTAGGTCAGACTCTGGTTATCAGACTGGCACTTTCTTTTTTTCTTTCCCTGCCCAGCCTAGTAATTAGGAAGCACATTTTCCTTCTTGTAGCATTATTCTCGCTTTTTCTTCCGAATCTGTGCTAGATCTGCAATCTTATGTGTTAATTGACTTTGTGCGGTCTCCCTATAGAACAACCCATTTGTCTCTCATTGTCCAGTAGGTCTGTGATTCCTCTCCTGTTGTCCTCTCCATCCTGGAAGCTCTGGTCACGAGCTGATATCTAATTATAGGCCCCACTGCACCTCGTTAATAGAGCAGACCTACATTTCACTTTTTTGACAGTCCTCTCTGTTGAGCCTTACTGGGGAAATCAAAGAACTTTACAATGTGGTGCTTGAGGGATTTTAGATATTTCCTTTATGGATAGTTCTGCTTCATCCTTAAATTCCGTTTTTAAAACCGTACCCTGTAGTAGTAGTATAAAATGTGGGGGGTCAGCTGATTCTACAGGCAAAGCCCACTATCCATCGCAACGAGAGACACACACACACACAAGCACGCCACATTGTAGTATGAAAAAGAGATGTAATTTGGCGTTAACCTAGATGGATTATGTAAGGTTTGTATGGTATATTATATAATTACAGCTATATTGTGCCCTGTGGCAAACAAAAAATCTGTCCTCCTCTAAATCCAGCTTCAGAAGTGTGTTTGATGGAGATGGAGCAGGACATGAGAGAAAGGCATCTCCCGTTGCATGCTGTAGAGCAGGTGCTGAGCTGAGGAAAGATGCCTTTTCCCAACGGCAGAAGCTACGGATTCGAGCTTAGCCTAAAGTGCCATCATGGTGCATACACTTAATTCTCTGAGTTTACGTTAGGCCACACCATTATACTATATGTGCATTGTTGAAAAATAAATCCTTCAAATCCTGCATCAGTTTGCTAAACTCAACTATATATATATATAAGCTATTATGTAACATGGTTTTCTGTACAATGTTTAGTTTCATTGACTCACACTGGACCAGATGGAGGGTCGCAGCAGAAGATGGTCCAGATGAATAACCAGTGTGGTCGTGTGTAAACTGCATGCTGTAAACTGGCACAGTGGCAAAGCCAGGAAATAGCTCATCACATCAGCATTGTCATGGGAATTAAGAGGATTGAGCAATGGTAATAAATCCTTGTGGACTTCCGTGAAATGTTTTTACAGCCTGCATGCGCTAACATTAGCATCTGGATAAATGTTAGATGCGTACGGCAGGTCCCCCGTTCCCTTGATCATTTATCCAGCAGAATGATTTGGGTGAAGGCGTGGTTTTGCTGGAGGTATAATTAAACATCAAAAAGTTACATTTAATGAATACATGTATTTATTTTGTGGAAGCGTTTGTTCCGGAACATGCCTCAGTGGTTGCCATACAAGCGTTGCATGCTTATCCCACCTCCCCCCATGTCAGTGTGCCGGGGCCTCATATCTGACTGACTTATCTGATGGCTGCGCAGCCATCTTCAACTCAATTAAGATGGGTCATTTCTTCTGCTTTTCCTGTCTCCTTCCATGGTGGAGACATGGTTCTGGTTAGGAGACTGAAGAGATGGACATCCATCTTCTCCCCAGAACATAGTGTGTGTTGGCATGCGGAACATGGCATGCGATTGACTAGCTAGCCAAATTACTAGTTCATGGAGGCACTTCTGCTATAGGTTGTGACGTTTAGCCTGCATCTTTGCCTGCATGTTAGCCTGTATCTTAACCTGCATGTTAGCCTGCATCTTAGCCTGCATGTTAGCCTGCATCTTAGCCTGCATCTTAGACTGCATCTTAGACTGCATCTTAGTGTTTCCGAGCTGAGCAGTTAGTATATAGCTACCTTTTCTTCTTTTGCCTGAATGTGCCATTTTGTGAATGTGTTGCCTGTAGCCTGCAACCTACTAACCTCCAAGCCAGCTGACCATACTGTTGTTACAAGATTAAAAATCATACTGGTTTTCTCTGCAAGCTTAATAATGGCTCTTCAGGAGTAGATTATGTATTTGGGGTGCAAATCAAGAAACCTCTAGGCTATTTGTAAACAGCAGCATTCCTCCTACATGTAATGGAGATGCTGATAAATAGGCTTGGATGTTGAGTTGAAACCGGCGGAACATAATGTATGCTAGCCTCCCCTCGCGAGATAATATCCTGTTCTATTATTGCTACAGTAATGTCACCTGGTGTTGGGTATAATCAGTCACTATTTCATTGTAAGGCAAAGCCGGGTCAAAATCGAATTATATCATTTTGAAAATTGTCTAATGGGCGCTTGGAGGGGGTTCCATTTCTATGACAACAGCCCAGTGGTTCCAATGTGCCAGATGAGAATAATTGAACAGAGATCAGCCCCTGAAATGATTCTAAATAGTATGTGGAGTATGTGAGTATTACATGGATCCCCACCCTGTTCCGTCCTGCTGTGAGGCCTCTGTAGAGGAGACGGTATGAGGAGGATGCCGTCTAGCCCGGAGGGAGAGCCAACCCACGCCGCATCTTCTGTCTCTTCTCAGTTTGGAGAGGAGGTTGTGAAATCCAGGCTGCCGGAGAATGTGCGTGACCTTCTCCAGGCTACCATTTTTAGGTTTTGCGACTGCCGCTCACTCTCTTTGTCCTAATCTTAGACTGAAGGATGAGGTGGGTCCTGCTGTGATCTAACTTGTGTTATATTGGGACATTCTCACAAACAGCCACACATGACCCAGGAGGCCCTGTGACAGAAGCCCCCAAACAGGGGGAGTAGCACTGAGGCCTCCTCTGAGCAGGCTCCAGCACATCCTGGATCCAGTAGACGCCTTCTGTGGGTGAAGCTCACCAGCAGCACCCACCACTATGAATCATTTTACTGAAGCCTAACCAACAAACTGTGTTCTCTACGCTGTTCTAAATGACTGGACTCACCTCCAGCCTTTTGGTCTTAGCTCCCATGCAGTCACACTACTCAATTGTTTTTCCTCACACACTTCCTGCCCATGAGACCTGTCCAATCGCATCCCTCTCTGAGTCTGGAGGAAAGGCTGACCACAAGTGTCACATGGACGGCCAGGTAGCAGCCCTTAACTGCTGTCCCGACACGCTGGTGGTATTTAGAAGCAGGTCATTGTGATGGAGAAAGAGAAATGGGGAGAGAGAGAGGGAAGGAAAGGGAAAAGAGAGAAAGGCTCTTAGTAACATGAGCTCAGGTCTGCGTCAGTACTTTCATCACAGTAGTTTCATCACTAGCAGCTGTGGGTGACGTGGGTGTGACTGTTAAACTGAAAACCACTGGAAACTGTCATTTAACACTGAGCATAAAACACATGACGGATCAGAAGAAATTTAGGAAATCTACCAATTTCTCTTGGAAAAGTATATATTTTGTCAGCAAACCTGCTCACTGCTTATGTACAAGGTGTATGACCATCCAAGCCTTGTGTGTTCCAGGTCGCCCGTGGCCGAGGTCATGACATCATCGTCTGGGTACGGGCCCACCTGGGACCTGGCTCTGGACCCCCTCATGTCCTGCAAGCTATGCCTTGGAGAGTTCCCTCTGGAGCAGATGACCACCATCCACCAATGCCAATGCGTCTTCTGCACCCTGGTCAGTACACACACACACACACACACACACACAGGTGAGCATGCCTGAAGGGTTCACACAGCGCTAAGATGTTCTCCATCCACTGATCTTTCATGGTGTTTGGATGTTAATTGTGCTGCTAAGCGCTAGAGTAAACGTCAGATGAACAACCTAACAGCATGTATAGTTCTCTTGTTTTCTATCTAGCAGTATAAAAGGCCATTCTCTAGCAAGTGAAGTGGTACACAGAGACCGATCTCTAGCTCGCTCAATAGCAGCCGTCTGCCCTTCTCAGTACAAGAGTGTTGCTGACTGAAGTAAGCCTCGGCATGAGGGGGTGATTGAGAGCAGCGGTGCAGGAGAGGGGGCTCTGATGGAGAACAAGGCAAGCTGTCAGTGAGAACACTCCCCATCCCAGAGAGGGGGAAGGAAGGGGGTGGCAGGGAGGAGGAAGGGGGGTGGCAGGGAGGAGGAAGGGGGGGGGCAGGGAGGAGGAAGGGGGGTGGCAGGGAGGAGGAAGGGGGGTGGCAGGGAGGAGGAAGGGGGGGGCAGGGAGGAGGAAGGGGGGTGGCAGGGAGGAGGAAGAGGGGGGGCAGGGAGGAGGAAGGGGGGGGCAGGGAGGAGGAAGGGGGGTGGCAGGGAGGAGGAAGAGGGGGGCAGGGAGGAGGAAGGGGGAGGCATGGAGGAGGAAGGGGGGGGCAGGGAGGAGGAAGAGGGGGGCAGGGAGGAGGAAGGGGGGAGGCATGGATGAGGAAGGGGGGGCAGGGAGGAGGAAGGGGGGTGGCAGGGAGGAGGAAGGGGGGTGGCATGGAGGAGGAAGAGGGGTGGAAGGGGGGTGTAAGGCGGGTGGCAGGGAAGAGGAAGAGGGGTGGAAGGGAGGAGGAAGGGGGGTGGCAGGGAGGAGGAAGAGGGGTGGCAGGGAGGAGGAAGGGGGGAGGCATGGAGGAGGAAGGGGGGGGCAGGGAGGAGGGGGGTGGCAGGGAGGAGGAAGAGGGGGGGCAGGGAGGAGGAAGGGGGGGGGCAGGGGGGAGGCAGGGAGGAGGAAGGGGGGAGGCAGGGAGGAGGAGAAGCCTGACGGGGAGACAACCAGGCTGCAGATTAAAGACTGATGATGTCACTCGGTTCCCCCTCCTTAAAGCGATAGTGTGGCAGCAGTCCTGTCCTGCATGATGTCATGTCTGCCTGGGTTCTGGAAGGGGAAAGTGACATCACTCAAGGAGCAGGGTGGGTCCTCCACACGAGACCCTAAGAATCTTGGGTATTGTGTCGCATAGTCAAACCCCTAGTCAAATCTCACAAACTGATCAAAAGCCTGTTTGAGCCATGCTTTGGTTTCTCCGCAGTGCCTGAAGCAGTATGTGGAACTTCTCATCAAAGAGGGCCTGGAGTCAGCCATTAGCTGTCCAGATTCTGCCTGTCCTGAAAGGGGGCACCTGCAGGAGAACGAGGTACTGCACTGTCGCTTTAAGCCAAGAGAAGCCTGATTGAGGTCAGAATCGGTCTGAAGTCGGATTAAAGAGTTAACCCATATGTGTGTCTTCTTTGGCCTATCCCTGTCTCTCTCCCTCCTCTCTGCAGATTGAGTGCATGGTGGCAGCAGAGAGCATGCAGAGGTACAGGAGGCTCCAGTTTGAGAGAGGTGAGCGAGCATTAGCACCACAGTGCATGACCGTGCCAGTGAGGCGCTCCCACTGACAACATGGGCCCTGTGTTGTTACTCAGCAGCCCTTGGCCCTTCCCGGGCCAGCCTCAACCTCTGTCCTTAAAATAGACTGAGTGATGAGAGAAATGCAGGCTGGGAGCATTTTCTTCATTTTAATCTAATTCACTCCTAATTGGATTTGTGTAGGATTTAATTGGCAACATCTTCAGAACTAACTAAGCCCAAGACATCTGGCTCATGAATAAACTGAATGAATATATCCTTAATGGTTGCCCCCCCCCCCCCCCCCCCCTCCTCCGTGTTATTGTGAGTATGTGCACATGTTTTTGTAGTTTTTTTCTGCCTATAGAAGACCTCCAATAGTAATCAAGACTGGATCAAACCAGGACGGCACCATAGTATCCTAAACCTGTGAAATGTCTTTAATCTAGAAAACCCACAAACGAGCCCCCAATCATGGAAAGCCTGTGCTATTGCACAGGTCTTGACAACTCTGCAGAGCCAGATCCATTGACTTGAATGTGACGGAAACACGGCGTTGCTCTTCCATCGCACGCGAGACCCGCACTGCCACTGGGACAGGTGTGGCTGTATCAGCTAGTTAACTCTGCTTCCTGTGGGTTCCCTCAGAGGTGTTGCTGGACCCGTGCCGGACCTGGTGCCCGTCCTCGTCCTGCCAGGCAGTGTGCCAGCTCTCGGAGGCGGGGCTGCCTCTGCCCCAGCTGGTCCAGTGCCCCGCCTGCAGCCTGGAGTTCTGCCGGGCCTGCCGGGCCATCTGGCACCGGGGCCAGGCCTGCCAGGAGAACATGGCCATCAGCAGCTTCCTGCCAGGGGAGACCAGGTAGCACACACCTGGGACAGGACTGGACACGCTGCACACACAGGCGCTCCAATCGGACATTTGACACTTGGACACAAACATGCAATTCCCTGCTCCTGCACACTTGATTCCAATGAACGGTCATTACCTGGCTTCCACAGTGCTTGATAACAACCCCATTCATTTGAAACAGCGGCCCCTTGAGGACCAGGATTGGAGAACCCTGGTCTGAGTAGTTCCACCCTGAGCCCCGCCCCCTCCTCACTGTCTCCTCCCCCTGCAGCTCCATCTACAAGAGCGAGGAGGGGGACGACGCCCCCATCAAGCGCTGTCCCAAGTGCCATGTGTACATCGAGAGAGACGAGGGCTGTGCCCAGATGATGTGTAAGAACTGCAAGCACGCCTTCTGCTGGTACTGCCTGGAGTCTCTGGATGTGAGTCGGCACCTTCTGCTGCTAGCCCAACACACACACACACACGCCACCTCATACATGTTGTAATACCCCACCCAGTTGATGGTTAGTACACAATGTATATGTTTCTTTGTCTCTTTATTCTTTGGTTTGAGCTGGTTTTCACCGTCCAATCTGTGTGTGTGTTGTCCCTTCCACCCCATCCGCCTTTCTACATCTCCCTCACCCCTCACCCACCCCTTCCCCTCTCTCTTCCCTTTCCTCCACACCCTCTACCCCAGGATGACTTCCTGCTCATCCATTATGACAAAGGCCCATGCAGGAACAAGCTGGGCCACTCCAGAGCCTCTGTCATCTGGCACCGGGCGCAGGTACATGTCACACCAGCCACTTAGGGAAGGAGGTCAGAAACCATCCCACCAAAACCACGTCCAAAACAATATTCAGAATTGTGGCTCTTTTGAGAACAGAGCCTTTGATTAAGTTCTGAAAGAGATGTTTCCTAGAGGCTGCAGTCTCACCCTCATCCCCCCCCGTGTGTCTGAGTGGTTGGCATAGAGAAGCACAGGCCTGTTTACCTCAACACAGCATAGCTGGCTTCATCCCTTCTGTTGGGCTGCTGTGCTTTAGTCATGCATGCCTAGTACCACTAAAGGGCAGTGAAGGGTAACCAATCTTTCACAGACCATAGCCCTGCTAGACCAGTCAGCTGCACCCACTGTCAGCCCAACAGCATGACCTGAGATGGATGAACAGGCATCTACTGCCCCCTAGTGGATCATGCATGCAGCAGAGCCTGTCAAAGGGATAAGTGCACCACACTGAAGTCACTATTGTGGTGTGTGCTTGGTGGTCGTACTGCCTAGTGACTTAGCAGTATGCTGCTTGAGTGACATTGTGAAAAGAAGATCTTGGTTTTTGTCTTTTAATAAACTGTGAAATACAGGACTGGATGGATGCTAAGGATATGCTTCTCCCCTCCTTCTCTTCACACTCTCGCTGTCTCCCTCCCTCTCCTCTGCTCTCCCTGTCTCTCTACCTCTCTCTCTCCCCTCTCTCCCTCCCTCTCCTCTGCTCTCCCTGTCTCTCTACCTCTCTCTCTCCCTCTCTCCCGCCCCTCTTCGTCCTCCCTCCAGGTGGTAGGTATATTTGCCGGCTTCGGCCTGCTCCTCTTGGTGGCCTCTCCCTTTCTCCTTCTGGCCACACCCTTTGTCCTTTGCTGCAAGTGCAAATGCAGCAAGGGCGACGACGACCCTCTGCCCACCTAACCTTCACCATCGCCCCGGCAACAGTCGGCAAGGTCCGGTTGTGGAAAGTGGACCGGGTCAGCTGGTCCCCCATGGGTTGTGGGGTCAGACGGGTCTGTGGGACCGCAGCCAGGGTTGAGCAGTGCTGATTACTGGGACTGGACTGACCACGGCTGGTCTGACCTGGACTCTGAACTGGACAGTGGGTTCAGGTCCAGCCACCTGTCCCAGACTGAGAAGGCGCTGGACTGAAGGAGGAGGCCAGCCGGCCTGTCTTCATGTGGAGCTTCAAGAGTTGTTGTGTGATTTGGTCTTGTACAGATGTCTCGACACTAACTCGTCTGACTGCATGTTGAACGTGCTTATATTTATTATTAACGGCTACAGCCGACCAGCTGAGGTCTGTTGAAGAGTCAGGTACATATGGATGAACCTATGATCACATCACTTGGAGATCAGTATCTATGAGCTTACAGAACACCTCACTGAGGCTCAGTGCAGAGGAACCTCCTGGAAATATTCCATTTAAATTTAGATGAGGATTCAAATCCCTGGATTTATTTGTAAATTCAGTCAAATTAAAATGTTTTGTAAAAGGTCTTCATATCAAATGATGCTGTGTAGTCAACTCTATACGTAGTGGTAAAGGACATACTGTACTGAACAGAAGCTATAATTTATGTAAAACTTCTCACAAAAATCCTTTTGGTCATTTAAGAATCAGTCTTTGAAAGATACCTTAATGCTGACATTTAGCTAGCTTGGCATCTTCAGACTAATCTACAAAGGCGTATTAGTCTGGAACTTCTCAGTTCATTATCAAGGGACGATATCCCAGCGGAAGACCAACATGTCCCTGGATGAAATTGGATAGAATTGGACAGATACGACCAGTCAGAGCAGTGAAATGTCACCAGGCTCTTCTGTACTGACAATGTCAACCTGCCCCATATCAGATCAACGTGTGATTGGCCCAGACAGATTCTGGTCGAAGGGAAATCTGTTTGAGCGGGAGGTTGGTCACACCCATCTACCAGAGCAAATAAAACATGAGCTTGCACGTGTGTCTGGGTCCCCAGCTAAGTTTCAGCAGTCAGGATGTAGCAAACTCTAGCACCTACCTAACAGCCTCAAATTCAGTCTGTCCTCTGGTTTTCTGAATCCCTTTACCCACACTGAGTTTAGCATATCCTCCCCTTTAATATCGCTTTGGATTTGAAACAGCCAAGTTGCCATAAAATGCCTTTTTTAAATCAACTTTGATATGAGTCTTGCACTCATGTTTTAGTTTTTACCAAAATGATGTTATTTGATGTACTGCAATTCCAAATCTAAACGCATAGTGTTGCACTTAGTGTGACATCACAAGTTCAAAGGCAGTGTACGGTAGCATTCTATTTTCTCACTGTAGGTTTTTACAATGCATTTCAATCTTAGCTATTGTTTTCTATTTTGGTATTTATTTACTTACCAATATCAACAGTAGCTTTATTTGGGTGAAGATGTGTCACCATGGCAATGGTGTACAGACATTAGAGGGGGGGGGGGGGTACTAGCATTACAGTAATTACAGTCATTACACTAATTGTTGTACATTTATTTGAAGCCAAATGTAGCCAAAATGAACCTTTTATGAAAAAACATCTAATGTATGAGTTGACATAAGTTTTTTTATATATATTTCTATTGCACAATTATAAAATAATTGTATTCTAACTGTAAGAACATATATGCTATTGTAGCGTTTGTAGTTTGGTTCCTATTCAGATGTTTACATATTGTACTTGTGTTTGTAAATCCACATATATTGTGAATAAAGAAACACATTTTGGTTGTTCTGGTTACTTTGATTTATTTCTTTATTTTAAATCTAAAGGCTCCATGACATCACTAACTGACAGTGAGTGGAGAGGCTCCATGACATCACTAACTGACAGTGAGTGGAGAGGCTCCATGACATCACTAACTGACAGGGAGTGGAGAGGCTCCATGACATCACTAACTGACAGTGAGTGGAGAGGCTCCCTCTCCACACAAGATAATTAGCGTTGTTGAGGGAGTCCTCGAGGATCACGTCTTCATTAGTGACTAAGTGAAAAATGGCTTTTCTCAGAATACCGCTCAATAGCTTGTACCAATCCCCCTGCTAACTTGCTAAGACACTTGTATTGAGACGCACAGCATGTATCCCAGTGAACAGGAGGGTCTGTGTCAGGTTGAGCTGTCTGAGCTGAGCTGTAGGCCTCAGCGTGGTGATCATCACTAGCCTCAACACCATAGCTTCAACATTATAGAGAGAGACTATGACAGAGGGAGTTCCTGCATGGGTGACACGATCTGTATTTGATCATTTTTGACCTGCCTTTTCTTGTGTCCAGACACATGCAAATACTTAGTAAATAATTTTTTGTTTACCAGTGTCTGTTTTGAAGCTTTACTGAAGAGACATACTATATATAAGTTGAGTTCCTTGTCTGAATCGTGATAATGTTCAATAAAACAATGTCTCATCCACCCCATACTGAACAGTTGACATGGAAACAGACCTTGTGTAAAACAGCTAAACATGCGCAGGACTCTCCCCCTCTGGTAGGCAGTCAGTGGAGGAAGAGACCCAACACAGCAGCAACCCCTTGATTCAAACGGGCTCATCCAAGACGGGGGGGGGGGGGGGGGGGGGGGGCGAGGGTGGAGGGCAACATCTGGTGTGTGTGTGGTCTAAAGGGGGCACAGGCACGGGGGGGGGGGGGGGGGCAGCATCTGGCGGAGATCGCAGGACCACGCATGGCCTGGCACAGGGACCCGCAGGGCCAGGTGGGCAGCTGCCTGCTCACTGCAACAGTTCACCACCAAACCTAATCAATTCATGTGTCTCTCCCCCTCAGCCATCTGTCCTGGGCCGGGCCAGACAGAACACGGAAGCACAGCCCCGCTCAGCTGCAGCCAGGACGCACGGAACCTGCATCACATGTTGGCTCCAACTGGAGAAGCTTTCCATGGGACGGGACTCCGCCACCCGACTGACTTCATCCACGTTTTCCAGTGAGTGAAGTTCTTCCTCTGAACTCTCTCGCTCTCTCGCTTCCGTGAGGCGAGGTACCCTGATGCAACCACAAGGGGGCAACCTAACATTGGCTTTCGCGCAGCACTGCCGTCCGTCTTTCCCTTTGTTGTCATGATACGGTTTGCAACCAATGTGGTCCACTTTTATATCTGAGGCCTTTCCCCTTTTTGTCTGACCACTGCAGAAGCAGAGTCACCTATGAGATGAACCGGCGGCACGCAGCAGGAGAAAGCAGGTCTTTGGGGAGCTGAAAGTGCAAGTGAGTGGGGTCCACTGGACAGCGGTGATCTTCAGAGCTGGCTGGAGTTCAAGCAGCAGAGGCACAACCTGGTGCTTGACTGTCATGCACTCTGACAAGCACATGTGTGTGGGGGGGGGGGGGGGGGGGAGGGGGGGGCAACAAAGTGAGCGGGGATCAAAGCAGGGCATTTTATCTCCACTACAGAGCTCCCCTCACCACATTTTGAATTCTACCAATCTGTTGAAACTGTCTGACTACACTAAGAGGGAGGGAGGGAGGGAGGGAGGGAGGGAGGGAGGGAGGGAGGGAGGGAGGGAGGGAGGGAGGGAGGGAGGGAGGGAGGGAGGGAGGGAGGGAGGGAGGGAGGGAGGGAGGGAGGGAGGGAGGGAGGGAGGGAGGGAGGGAGGGAGGGAGGGAGGGAGGGAGGGAACAAATAGCAGTAACAGAAGGACAACACAGCAACAACACCTTTCACAAAAGTCAAGACTTCCATGACATGCATATGAAAGAGTTTTGGAATGCAGCACAGGTGGGATTGGGAATTAGTTATGGGACTTCTGCTTCCTAACTCCATACTGATTCCTCATAGTCATAAAGTGAATTGTGAAACATAACTGTAAATTAACTTAAACTGTAGATGCAATAAAACAAAAGCACGTCTGATATTGTATACAGAGAAGACTACCACATCACAATCCCTCCCATCCCCCCCCAACCCTCAAGACTTACCTACTCAAACCAAGACTACTTCTTTAATTACTTTCATAAAACATTACTAAACATGTTCAGTTATTGGTGCTGGTGGACTAATACTGGTGGACTGCAGATCACAGTAAACAGTGTACACACACGCCATCAAATAGTTGAGCAGTGTGTGCTGAAGAGGACCAGAGTACAGACAGGCCCTCCACCAGCCCCACACTGTGTGTGTGGCCACCAGACGGCTGCTGACCGGTGTTTCTGGTTGGCTGGCTCTGGGTCCGAGGCGCTGTTCAGAGGACCCGGCTCGGCCCGGCCCAGCGGCCCTGAGGCAGGTGCTGGTCCTCCTGTCACAGGCAAGCTCAAGCCCTCTGAGCCCCCCCACCCCCAGCCGGCCCCCCCTCGGCAGATGGCGCCACGCTGAGGGCGCTTCTCTTACCCATAATTACCAAGGCCGGCTCCAGATGGAGCCATGCAGCCTCGCTGGTCTCTTCATCTGCCATCCCATTGGTCCCACTCCGAGATGCCCGCCACTTCCATGGTGCCAGAGCCTCTCCGGGTCATCTCTGTGTCCACAGACCAGGCGGACACGTCCCCTGCACAACGCTCACTCACAAGGGCTGTCTTGAATGCCATTAAAAGTGTGTGGGATGTCAAATTGGAACCATCCCACATTTTCCCTGAAGAAACATCAAATACATTATTCACAAAGCGATGCTTTGTTTTTTCCGGTCGGATATATTTGCGATGTTTACAATTCTACCTCTCGTGAACGTGAACGAACATGAAAGAGTTTTGTTCCAGCGTCCAGCTGTCTCTCTTCTGAATGCAGGCTGGTGCTACAGCAGCACTAACAGATGGGCACTCAGGGGAGACTCGGAGAGAGAGAGAGAGAGAGAGAGAGAGAGAGAGAGAGAGAGAGAGAGAGAGAGAGAGAGAGAGAGAGAGAGAGAGAGAGACAGAGAGCTACAGGCTCCTCATCTCGGAAGCTGTCTGCTCGAGAGTGGCATACCAGCGTGCCGACATAGTTAATAGAGAAACATATCAAAGAAAGTAACGCCCAAACTACAACGTCTGGGCTGGAGAGAGGAGGCGCAGCAGAGACAGGTTTCGAAGAAACATGAATACAAAAGAAGATAGGATTCTGCCACCTTCCTCACCCTCCACACACACACACATACTCAGAAGTAATCATCGACTCATAGAAAAACAATATGTATTTTTAGTGCTGTGCCACGAGAAAACAGGCCTTGTATACAAAAACTAATGTTTGTAGCAAAATATATGAGTTTGAGATCAAATTAAGGCAAAGAAGTGGAGATGGCGAGAGAGGGATGGTAGGGTGGTACATGGGTAAAGGGGGCTGGGGCTGGGGGTGGGTGGAATAAGGGTGGCGGGGTGGTGATAGCGATGTTGGTAGAGGTGACCTTGTTACCATTTCAGGCTGAATTGGCCGGGCTGGTACGCAGGGAGGGTTGTGTCCGTAGGGGGAGAAGCAGACAGATGCCGTCTCTCTCTCCCTGTGGGTGAGACAGTGGAGAGTCTGGCTTGAGCAGCTGCCGCCCTAATGATGAGCTCCGCTTCTCCTCTTCGACCTACACAGCAAACTCCACTCCGACTTCCAACTCCCTACACTTACGCGCACCCCCGCGCATCCCCGCGCACCCCTACACGTGTCCACTGACAGGTTTGAGTTTGTAAACACTTTTGAGTTTGTGGTGGGACACAGATTTGGTTCTGCAGGAGTATAACATCCCATGTCTAAAGTGAGCTTGTGTGATAAAATGCACTTCCAAATTGCATTTCCTGTGTGCCACGGTCAGCCATGCTAACCCATTAGCAGTTGGGGGACACCTAACACCTCTTGCAAGAGGACACAGTCTTTTACTTTCCTGATTTGTGTACTGTGATGTTGTGTTCTAGTGTATAAACAGCATGTGTGTTTCTAAGTGGCCCTGAGCTTAACTGTGTTTTTGGGAGGGCACAGAGAAGTGGTGGTGTGGGGGTGAGTGGAGAGACGAGTAGAGGTTTGCAAGGCTTCCCACCAGATGCCAAACATGACATTTCCTGGCTGGGCCAGTGAACCACAGCAGGGGGGACATCTGTGTGGCTGCCTTTCATCCCCCCCGCATCCCCGGGCGAGGTGGCTGGGTACCTGCACGAGGGCAGGAGCCCTGGAGACACAGGCAGCCGGAGGACTGGAGCTCTGCAGCCAGCCAGGTCCGCTGCTCCCCCAGCTGGGGCTACTCTCGCCCGGGGCCTGCCGCACTGTCATCCAGCTGCAACATCTGCCCTCTCTCCCGGTCCTGTTTGATCTGGAGCCACCGGTCTGCCTGCCTGACTGTCTGCCTCTCTGTCAGTCTGCCTTTTTGCCTGCCCGCCTACAGTACTTGCCTGCCTGTCTGCCTTCCTCACTGACTTTGCTTTTCTGCCAGCCAGCCTGCTCCCCTGCTTGCCTGTTTGCCCGCCTCTATGCCTCTCTGCCTCAGCCTCTCTGCCTGTCCCACCTGCCTTTCTGCCTGCCTACATCACTAAACCCCCAGCACCACCTGCATCTCTCTGCCATGGTGCCAGCTTGCTGACACACAAACAAGCAGACGCTCGACCACGGCACACCCTGGCCTTGATCCACCTTCTGGACACCTGTAGTGAGACACGATCTGCTTCCAGCTCACTGCGCTCATGTTCACACTCAATAATAAGCAGTCCTCTCGTTTTATTTCAAGATTTTAGCAGCTAAAGGATTTTGTCCTCTCCATGACATGGGATGAAGATTAATCAAATGTAGCCAATGATTCAAATCGAATCATCACCATTTATATTTACACATGTTAATTCAGAAGATGCTTTTCATCTGAAGCGACATACAAAAAGGGCTCATAGATTTGAACAAATTCAAACAATTGCTCATAGTTTCTCCCGGGTACTGTATTCCATGCAGGGTTTTTTCCTTCTCCTATCGCATCGCCATACTTAGTGTAAACTGGCTGAGAACCGGACCAGTTTCAGGCCACAAGCCAATGGTGGCCTCACTAAACTGCATCCCACTGGCTGTGCAGGCCAGGCTTGTTGCGGTCACTGCTGGAAACCATTTAGATCCTGGCTTGGGGAAATAGTGGAATATCCCAATCATTACTCTGCCTCTCTATAAGTGCTGTATAAACACACAGAGTTGAGGCTTCGTAAGAGCTCCCACATGATTCCACACAGTTAAGTCCCTTACTGCAAGACTGTCCAGAATGGCAAGGTTAAATACAAAGGTTTTTACAGGGACAGATGCCATTTTCAATGCACCGTGACACACAGGCTGTCTGTGCTGTCCAGGTAAAGAGGAGAACACTGAGCCATCAGTATGAGAGGAACAACAGGACACCTCACTTTCAATCCAGAGAGGGACAGCAAAGTACCATCTAAGATGCTTCACAAGGGATCAGCAGTTACAGTCCTGTGTATATTGTGGTGTTTTCATAAGTATGGAATGGACCTGGCATTAAATATTGTGATGTCGTCTTTTTTTTTTTTATACCAGGAGAGTAAAAGACAGTTCTGTCTGCTGCTTATTAACTACAATGTGGCCTTAATTCCTTTTGTGGCACGAAACTTTAATTATAAGTGTCAACAGGGTTCCTCTCTTCTGTTTCCTCTTTGTTGTAGATGAAGCTTCCCGAAATAACAGGCCTCTGTCAACCCAAGGAAGAACTTCTGAAGATGACCCATGGAATAACGCAGTCATGTCAAGTCTCGACAACTGTGTAAAGGAGGTTTTGTGCCAAAGTGTTTTTATGAGGAAAAAGAAGAGGCATATTTATGTTGTAGTTACACTAATGGAAAGCGACTCAACGGCTAGCTGCAGGAAATGGCACTTTAGCAAATTAGGGCTCCCGTTTCTAAGCACCCTTTCCCTGATGATGCACTGACCCAAAACCACCCTCGGAGTCGAAACATGACAAGTGTGAAATGCTTTATGACCGTTGCTGCCAGAGATTACATTACATGAATAACAACTGGGCTGACACGCCATATAACCCAATCAGACACAATCTAGCAGTGTTTGGCAGTAGAGCTGCCAGGGGGGTAGGAGAGGACCCAGGGCAATCTTGGTGGAGGGGCAGGCAGGCAGGCAGGGAGGGTGGGGGTGGGGGCCAGCACTGCAGGACAAGTAGGCTGGAAGGAGGTGTTGCTGCCTGGACTGTGTTAGCCAGTTCGCCCCTGACCAAGCTCACGGTTGGATGGTGTGGGTGGGCCACACATGGTCCAGGACGGGAAAGGGGGGGGAGGGGGTCGGAGAGCAGGGCATGTCTGTCGCCCAGGGGGCCCAGGGTGTTTGGATAAGACTGTGGTAGGAGCCTCCGTGTGTGTGAGGGGGGCGGGGGGATCAGAGAGAGGCTTCACACCTGGAGCTCCCTGGACCAGAGGAGAGGCTCCAGTCAGTCTAGCCAGCATCTGGAGGAGAGGAGACGGGGCCACAGAGGTGCACGACTCCCCTCCCATTTCTCTTACCCTCTCTCTCTCTCTCTCTCCCCTCCCTAAGTGAAATCATCGCTAAGAAAACTAAACTGGCACCAAGGTTAGGGAGACCTCTAAACTCTGATCGTTTATCAGAAAAGCTACATTTCTCCCACTGACCCCCGCCCCCCCTCCTCTCTGACTCTCAGGCTGAGAAGCAGTGAAACACTGCGCTCTCTCCCTTCCAGTAAAACCCTGCTTAAATCCCAGAGGACGTCGGGACGCAGAACTCGAGTGACCCTGTTCTTCAGTGCAATCGGCGGCATCTGATTGAATTTTCTTCTTCTGTAGGAGCCAAACTAATAAGGTCTGCTGCTGTGGTCCTCGTCATGGGTCCCTGCCTATTAACATGTGGCATAATTAGAGGAGCAACAGAGGACGGTCCCAGAGGAGCCAGCCTTAACACAACACAGGCTAATGGCTCAGGACAGATAGGCAGAGGAAGACAGATAGGCAGAAAGGCACGCAGGCAGGCAGATTGACAGGCAAGCAGGCAGGCAGGCAAGCAGGCAGGCAGGCAGATTGACAGGCAGGCAGGCAGGCAGGATGACAGGCAGGCAGGCAGATTGACTAGCTGGCTGGCTGGCTGACAGGCAGGCAGCAAACAGGAAGGAAATGGGTAGAGAACGGGTAGGGAATGACTCCATGAGAAGGCTAGGTAGATATTTGGATGTGACAGCACTGATCTCCAATTTGTGCAGTCCCCCTTATTCATCAATGGGTCATCGCTAAAGCGTCTTGGTGTGTTTTTTTTAATTCCCTGTCTTTTTTTAATTCTTCATTAAGTCTGCCACATCTTAACAATAACTAATTTCAAAGAGAGAAAATTACAATTATCACAGAGGACAAAGAACAGAATATCACAACAGATGGCCTTTAATCGATATCCATATAAACAAAAAAAAACAATCAAGACAACCTTTCAGACCTTCAAAGTCAGAGTCTATCATTTGTCATTCCATCAACGGCCTATTATGCCTAGAAAGAGGCCTTGGCTGATTTTGCAGCACAAGGGTAACCATCATCTCTATGAAGCTAAATCATTGAAAAGGATGGCACACAGCAAATATATCTTACACAAGCACATATAACCCATGAACCTTGTGTACTGTGTAATTGCTGATATTTCTCATCCTGAGTTTAACACATTAAACCCTCCCATCAATGTCTCAACATCTCATCAGCCCTGCGGGGAGAACCCTCCTATCCACTAAGAACACCAGAATGTTCTGTTGGACCAAAGTTCTGGAAAGGGTTTTTCCAGTGTTTTTTTGGGGGGGGAATGGTGATAAGAAAAAGGACATTTTCACTGACAGTGTAGCCACTGTCACTGACATACAACACAAGCTATAGTGGGTTCCATAGTCATGGATTTGTGTGTGTTTAAACAGAACACGGTATGTGTATATTGATTGAATGTTGCATGTTATATTGGTTGATTGTGTGTATATTGATGTGTATATGTTTATACACACTCAAACATATATATGCAGTATATATACACACTTTGTATTTTGTGTGTGTGTGTGTGTCCTGAAGGTCAGTGCTGTGCTTCACCTCGCCTCAGGTGTCCCTGCCCTTGTGGCTCTAGGCAAAGAGCCTCTAATGTTGACTTGGAGCACAACAAAGGCCCCACAAAGACTTTGCATCTTATCTGCACACGATCTGTGAGTCCATCCAGTTAGCAGGCACCGCTATTGTTTCCCAGTAACCATTAATGCAAAACATGGCATGCAGCTCTTAATCCAGTCCCCATTGCATTTCAACACTCTATACCGTGTATTCAAATCCTGGTCAGTGCTGTCCGTCACAAAGGGATACATGTTCTTATGTGTGCGGCCGTAACAGAGACCACACTCTGGCTGCCAAACGGTTTTGTTACTTTGTCTTGCAAATAGTTTCAGTTTATGGACTTACGGTCAGGCTACAAGCACACATTACAACAGCGCATCATGGTAACGTCTTGCTTGGCATCAGACTCAGAAGGAAAACCTTTGGTGCCCAAGAAAGCCTATTTACCTGGAGACATTTGCTGTTTGCCCCTCGTAGTGCAGGATTTGTGGTGGCTCACTGCTTTAGTTAGTGTTGTGTGTCTGGAATGAGCCCCGTGTGTTAGGTCTTATTTGTCTATCTCCCTGGCTCTCAGCCAGTTTGATCTCTTCATCGCAAAACCTTCTCTTTCCAAATTCCTGAGGATGTTTATCTTCCTTTTTTGCCCACACTCTCATCCCAATTATTTCAACAAACCGACCCCCCCCCCCCCCACACACACACACACACACACACATCCTCTACCAGTTGACACCCCCCTTCGCATGGAAATGTGCACACACCCAAAGGAGTGAGTCACTTGTCATGTCACATTCTGAAGCTGACGGGCAGAAGAGCTCCTCTGGGTCTCGGAGCTGCTACCACACAGCAGGATGACTGATGGCATCTTCCCCCGGGCCGCTAATACAGCACTCCAACGTCTCCCTCCATTCTGCTATCTATCAAGTTGCTGAGCTTGAAGCCTTTTGTTTTCAGGTTGTGATCATGTCGTTACTAGTCTGGGTCTTTCATTTGGTGAAAGAGTGTATTTTTATAATTAAAACTAATTGCGCATGTGAACGCTCGCTCCTGTAGTCTGAGGTCTTGCTCAAGCTGAGGCAAACAACATTAAAAGCATCTTGTGTGGCTGAGTGTTGGAAACTCATCTGTTATCATAATGACATTGTAGAAATGCTTTTTACATGCACAACGTGTTCCCCTACAGTGAGCAAATGAAGAACCCGCTACACCCAGGATTAATGGGAATCAAGCACTAATTCAACCAGTCACTCTAAATACATTATATTACTGAATTGTATTGAAACTGAAAACATCAGACTTGATTTAGGAGTTAAAAAGCTTTCTGTGTCTAATGTTTCTGTTTTAAGCAATTAGCCATGCATTTGGTAAAACTCAGCGTTATCATCTTCTAAAAGAACATTCACTGTAATCAGTTTAGTCCTTTAGGACCTATAGTATATTTCATAAATGAATGATTGTAAAAGGCTACATTTTAAATCAAGGTTAAGGAATAATTTAAATCAGGTATATATAGCTGGCATAGCATAAATAGTTATCTAAAGAATTGAGGGTAAATGCATAAATGTATAAGATAGTGTCAGTGTTTGGCCTTGGTTGTTCAGACAGAGTCCCATCTCATAAGTCCATTGTTCCTACTTCCTCTCTATGGATCAATGGAGCTATGGAGCAAACCTCGTCAGACCCCTCCTCACTGATTGACCTCGATCAGCACTCAGGGTCTCGCTGTAATTGCATCCCTGAAATGGGATTTGAGTGGAATAGAATTTGTCCTTATTCATTATTCATTTGTCCTTCATTTAACTCAAGCAATTTTGCCCTATTTTCCCTTGGCCTCTTTTAATCGATGTCAATTATATTTCTTTGAACTGCCTGTCACTATTAAAGTCCACCTTTGCCAATACAGAGGTATTCATGGGTTTGAAGATTTCATGTATTGAAGTGACTGCTAGAGTCAAAGAACCCTGCTTTGTGGCCTCAAAGACACAATATATAAGATTAACTTATTCTAGAAACCTCTGAAGAAAAGAAAGTTAGAATCTGCTTTGGTGGCAAAAAGTTCTTGCACTCCATTTACCGGTAGTGTAAAAACTGATTAAATACCAGATTAGACATGGATGCTAGTACTATCCAGACACTACTTCTACAGGCTGAAATATAACGACTGCAGAAGTTCCAGAAGAGCCCATTCTCACACAGGACTGACTCATCACATTTTCTACCCGGGTCTTCTTAATGTTGTCATATTTCACTGCGGCCATAGCTGGGGCTGTCAGGGGTATTGCCCTGCAGGGGCCTACAGTAAGTGCTTCAGCTATCTTTCTGGGAGAGCTACCCTCACACTCAAATCGCCTGCCAAGCTGACAGTGGGGAAACACGATGCAAAACTGACCATTTGCATATGAAAGAAATACAGATTTTTATTCCATTTGAATGAAAACATCCGTTGCAATGAACAGACTGTTGTTTTATTTAGGAAGCCATTGCTACCGTCCACAACCAGTTGAACTTGACTCCAATGCTTTCTCTCTGACTATTTCTCATGAAACAGCGGAGCACACATCATAAAGACGATGGCATCATCTTGGCAGATCCATATTTCATGTTCATCTAATGGGGGGGGATTGTCAGACAGCAGACCTATTTACTTGGAGGTGCTGGGAGTCAGAGGGGCCCTTGTGCTGCAGGGTCAAGTCAATGCTGTGAGGGCTACAGTGGTACAAGGCCATTCGTCAAAACGTCGATGCATTGGATAATTAATGGGTCTCCACTGCCCTAGGCACTCTCCAGGTCTGTACAGATAGTCTCCTGCCAGCACTCCACGGCCAGGCTTCACTTTCTCCTTTCCTTCCAGACTGTGGTTGATAAAAAATGCTGATAACCTGATAACCACAGTTCTGTAGATGAGAAGGTAGTTGTAAGGCCAGTGTAATGGTTATGTACAGTATGAATGGTATCTAAAGGAAGCAGTCTGTGGGTGTGTGTGTGCCCGCATGCATGCAGATGTTTATAATGTTGGCTAGTCTTATTAAACATCGACTACACTGCATAGTCTCTCAGCATTGCTGTTCAGTTTGCCAGCTCCCTCCCCCCCTCCATATCTCCTACCTACTGAGTTGGAATTCATTTACCTTCTTTCTTCTCTTCCCTATTTCCCTGGAGACACTTCGACCCACAGTCCCTGAGACACCCCCATCTCACCTAATCACATCTCCAGCACAGGAGCACTCCATCTCAGCGCCGTCCCCCCCCCCCCGTCCCCCCCACCCCCCCCCCCCCGTCCCCCTCGCTCACAGCTCCCCACTCCCCCAGTCATCACAAAGCTCTCATCTCTCCCAGCATCTCAGCCCGTGTCTATCAAAAGCCTGTGCTACTGTAAAAGACAGTAGTGGGATGTGTATAATTGAAGTGGCTTCTCTCTCCATGGCCACTAAGGGAGCGTACGGAACCTAAAGCAAAAATTGGAGAGTGAAAATTGCTCCGTCTGCAAATGTTCACCTGTGCTTCGTTTTAATGGAAGGGGCTGACGGTAGTGAGGCAGGAAAGTGGTCGGCCATTACCCAGGAGGATGGAATGACTGAGCCAGAGCTGTCTACTCTCAGCCTGCGGATGTTCAAGTCAGTTAGATTTTTGTGCTTTTTCAAAAGTGAAAAAATAGAATAACATTTTGAATGAAGCAATTTGAGTAATTTTACTTTGCCTCAGGACAGTATACCGTGAAGTATTTTGTCTATATCTCAAAAGCACCGAACATATAAACACGTCAAATCTAAGATCAGAACAAAAACAACAGAATATAGTACATTCAGTACATTCTAAATGTACTCCGTCAGTAACCTTTCCAGAAATGTCATCAAGACGGTAAGGTAATACACAAATGTACAATTTTTACTTGCTTGGGGAGACAGTCCAATGAGCAACTGATAAGAGCAGAGATACGATCACCTGATCTGACAATGCCGTGACTGTTCCTTCTCCTCCAGGAGGGCTCTAATGACGGGTCGTTTTAGACCCATCCTTAATTAAACCGTCTAGACAGACACCATTCAGTCCTCTAATATAGGGGCCTATTACAGACAGCGGTGCCCAAGCATTCATGATGATTATGCAGCAGCCTGGCCCAACCATAGCTACCACTCTACCTGAGAGAGAGAGAGAGAGAGAGAGAGAGAGAGAGAGAGAGAGAGAGAGAGAGAGAGAGAGAGAGAGAGAGAGAGAGAGAGAGAGAGAGAGAGAGAGAGAGAGAGAGAGAGAGAGAGAGAGAGAGAGAGAATCAAGCTCTTAAAGAAACAGGGACCACGAATCATGTTAAAGAACAACAGGAACATCCTCACCCTATCCTTTTTCACTTCCTAGCTTTGTAACGCCCCAAAGAAACACAAGCGATAGGATGCACATTCGACACATTCGGAGAGAAGACCCAGCCGTGCAGAGATACAGCATATTGTAGTCAGTCTTGTCAGTCAGAGCACAGACACGGCAGCATGTGAGAAGCTATCTATCTGAGATAGAGGAGACAAAGAGAGGGTTGGCCATGATAAGGTTTGGCAGCGGAAAGGGAACCGTCTGAACAGTGTCACACAAAGTGGCTGGGAGGAAAGAGGATAATGTCTTTTTTTCCTGGTGTGGAACTGAAGGACAGCCTGAAAAGACATGGTTTAGGATTTTGCTTTAAACTCCAGAGCAATAAGGAGATATAATGCTCAGTAGCTCACTGACCCTAACCGTAACCCTTTGATACAAACTGAAAGCTGTTTAGCTGCTCTGAGCCACCAGACTTAGTTCAAACCCATCCTCATCAGATCGGTCTGGGCTATCCTGATGCTGGCCAGAGATTAGGTTCAGCCACAGATCCAGTGAGGTGGCACGGACATGGATTTCCACTGAGACCCGGATACACAATGCTCTGAATATCTCTCCTTTAGGAAATAAAAACAAAAGAGGAACTGCCTCTTATCATAGAGCTTCCATTGCTGTTCCTGTAAAAAAAGACGGGTAAATGCCTCGGAAGGCTGGCGCTGTACCACACATGGGCGTTGGCAGAATTCATTGTTAGGAAAAGAGGTTTTTATTTTCAACATTTGGTTGTAATTGACAGTTTATCGATCCGTCATGTCATGTACAGTGGGCCCTATCCCAACTATATATTTCCATCCAACCAGGGCACCCCTGAATCTTTCCCTCTCCTCTTTACTGGTGACATGTATCACAGTGCCAAATCTCACAAGTAATTTTGTCAGACGTCTGCGTTTTTTTGAACACCTGTCACACTCTGGGGGGGGGGGTATTAATTTGCAAATATGAAAGTTGCCCTCTTTGAATACTAATTAGTAAAAACCTGAGTGGTTTTCGTGGGAGCTGAGAGCTCTCCAGAGGCTAGGCAGCCTCTCCACACCCCGGGCCATAGCTGCCATTGTCACAGCCTCACACTGTTCATTGTCAACAAAATGCCTGAAAGAAACTGAACCGTTGTCAACCCTCTATTAGCTGTTTCTCTGTCTCTCTTTCTCTCTCTGTCTCTCTCACAACAAAAGGTCGACCTCTTTTTCAAATGATGGACACTATTTTGCTCAGCCGTACATTCATATTGTAATAGGAACTGGAGAGTTCTTGAGATAATTCCGTGCAATAATAACCAATTGGGACTTTTTAGGGGTAAGTGTTGTCAAGCGTGTTTGTATCATATCGGTTTGTTAGATAAGTCTCCCCAGTTCGTGAGTTAACCATAAATTCCAGCCCAAAGAACTTCAGTCACACTCTCTCCCCCCACCGAACATTTTCATACAGTACCAGATAAGGATGCTGTTCATCAAACAAACCCCAGACAGCCCTGAGGCATCCCTTCTAACCTTTATCCCACTCACCAGTGAGACAGCTCAGAGCTGGACTCATCCACACGCTAAAAGCAGCATTGATGAATGGCGGTGTGACCAGCTCGTAAATCACACTCGGGACAGTGTCTGCTTCTGCTCCCTGAGAATCCTCGCCCACCACTGCTAAACACAGCAACATGGCTGCCTCCCATGCTGCCGTATGTATTGTTTGTGTATACAGTTACTGTACCAGGGACTCTGTACTGTACTGTACGTGTGTTTATTTGACAGAGACTGGAGGTAAAATGTATGCGTTTGGTTCAGAGTCACTGTAACAAAGACCCTATGTGTATGTTTGTTTGAGGCAGTGACAAATCTTAGTCTATGTGTCTTTTATTGGAGAGCCTGTGAAAACCAACGTGTGTATATGTTTGAGAGAAACCGTGCCAGGGAGTCTCTGTGTATGTTGGTGTTGACCTTTGCCAGCACAACTGCCTACATGATGAGGGATTATTTTGAACATTGCTGTGCATCCTGTAAATACGTAGGGTTAGGAATGTGTTTACGCTCAATGACAAGTTTCTAGTTGCTGTTGTAAATCTTCATATTTTGGAGGCTGATTAGAGTTGATTAAAATCCAATAAGAAACAGGCGGTGAAACACAGGATGGTGTCAGTGTTTTATGAGCCGTTCCACAGAGGCAGCAAGACAGTAGGGGCATACTGTACAGTAGAAGATGGGGAGCTGGTAAAAGATGCAGCCAGTCATAAAAATGTGACTGCAAAGGTAATGAGTAAATTGCATGTTTCATAGAGTGCAGTATAATATGGTAATTGCTGCAGCGCAGTGGCTAGACGCCAGATTTAGAATGAGAAGAAAAAAAAAACTGTAATCAAGCCGAGATGATGTAGGATGCGACTCTGCTGTGGCACGCTGCAAGCCACGAAGCACCATCAAACTGTCTCTCTCAGTGCTTTGACATAATAAACCACATTGTTTATCGGCTGCATTGTTTTTATTTTGTTTTTAATTTCTTCAACAGTGGCTCGATATGAGCGCAGGGTGGAGTGTTCTGTGTTGAGTGTTCTGGATTATGACACACAGCCGGCCAAACCAGTGGCTGAACAGCTCAATATTAGTTTTTATTGTTTCCAGCTGCTGGGACGATGACTGGATGTCAGAGCGATGCTACACTTCCTGTGGAGCTTGACACTAATTACAGCTCCGCCCCTTAATCCTTTCTGAGCACAGCCCACCAGAAGCTCCCACTGAGCGTCTCTCACCAGTCTGGCTGAAGCCCACTTCCTTAACACAACCTCACCATGAAAACACTCTTAGCATTCCAAATACTGCTACTATGTCAGGGCAGCTCTCTCCCCCTCCTACGCTCTTTCATTCTGTCTCTCCCCTCTCTGACTTTACATTCATAAACTGAGCAACCTCTCGTTCATCGACATACGGCATTATGAAGAGTAAAGGACAGTATATCGAGCCAATGCTGATTTGTAGAAATAATCTCCTTCCCCTGCACCAGTTCGTTGACACTGAAATAGTCATTCTGCTGTATAGTGGAGACCTGCTGTGCACAGGACACGGGTTCAGCAATTCAAGGTTGATGCCCACCCGTGCCCTCACCTCCACTGCAAATGCCAGGGGCAGACGGAACAAAGAGATCCTGTGTTTGAGTGATGATGAAGGAGAGATGGCAGAGAGAGAGAAAGGGGAGGAGGGGTTAGGTAAAGAGAGGGCACAGGAAGTGTAATAGAGATAAAGAAAGGAAGACAGACAGACAGAAAAAGAAAGAAAGAAGGGACTCCTGAGAGATGAGGACATGGCCCTGAGGTCACAACAGACAGTTTTGGAGAGAAGACCTGGGGAGGCAGTGGGGGTGGATGGGGTGGAGGGAGGGGGGTATTCTCTCCCCTCTGCCCCGGTGGAGCTGCTCTGTCTCTGGCCTGCCAGTGACCCTGAAAGCCGCCGTTATCCCCGGCTGTGTGGACAGTGGCCAGGCTGGGGTGACCTCCACATGGGATCCGCAAACACGGCGCCACAGCCCGGACTCTGCCTGCATCAAAGCAGCCATTGTGCGGACTATTAACTGGAAACGAATAGGAACAAGAGGGAAGTCCAATGTACTAATCCACACAGGAGCCTACAAATTCTCCTCCTTCGCTGTGAAACATTGTCTCCTCCATCTTGGACTTACAGAACTTGACTGGTGTTTGTTCACCGTGGGGGAGCGTTTGGTCCGTGTCTTGATGAGAAGAGCCTCTTACCTGTAGCAGAAGTGAGAGGAAATACACAGCAGTGCTGTGAGGAGGGCGGTAACACCTTGAGTGTTACTGCGGCCCCCTGGTTCTTATGAGAGCTCTCAGGAGGGGGGAGCAAGGGGGGGGGAGGGGCTGCGGAAGGGGGGGCTAAACGAGCACAGTGCTGGGCGTAAACGGCCCGCATTAGTGACAGCTCCATTACCCAGAGGTGGGCAGATGTCCGCCCTGGCGCCTGGCAGAGGAGCAGCTGAGGCAGGTGGAGCAGGAGGGGAGCGGGGCCGGGCAGGTGTTCTCCCTCTGGGTCTCTCTCCCCGGCACGCCGCTCACTGACCCGCACTTAGCCGCTCCTCACCTGGCCTGCCTGCCTGCCTGGCCCCGCCAGCACAAGCCCAGCACACACACAGACATACACACGCACACGCATGCCACGTGCTCCACTGACCTGTATTCACACACAGCAGAGAGAGATACTGCGAGGAGGTACGACCAGAAAACTCACTTGCAGCTGAGACCGAGAAAAACGAGGTGTGAGATTAAAAGAAACGGGGGGGGGGGGGGGGGACGAGAGGTATATTCTAGGAATAGGAAGGGTAAGTCATCTGACAGGGTTCTCCACCATATCTCTTTCACCGAGTCGTTTTTTCTCTGAGTGTTGTGAATAACTAGGGTCGGCTGTGTCATATTGATCTGTTGGGGAAGAGCCCCTGTAGCCCTAGGCTAGCTAGCAGGAACAACCAAACACACCTGCAGAGTCCTCAAGTGACCACAACTTCCTAAAATGCAAATGTTCTGTGCATGTATGCCTCTGTGTGTGCAACGTGTTTGCGTGTATTAAGCATGACCGGCACACATTGTGTTTGATATCAGCAAGAGTTCCGGAGTTCCCCTTTGTAACAAAGGGGCACTTCTTTTCCTGAATGACATAGCGGTCAAGGGGCTAAGAGGTAGGACCAGCTCCGTAAGATTATCCCCACTGTACACATGGAGGTGTGTGACCCATCTCTGACATATGGGTGTGCATTTCCACAAGGACCACTTGAGCAAACGGGGCCTCCATCACATCACACAGACGTCATTTGTTCACCAGAATGTGGGCCGGGGTCTAGGCCAAACAGAGACGCCAAGTCTAACCTTTTATGTCGGTAATCTTTCCCATCTCCTTCTTTGAAGTTCCAGTGAGGCCTTGAGACAGCAGTGCAAATAGCACCTGTCCTATGAAGTCATGCCCGAGGCATCTCCTCAACGCTGAGCGGGAGAGAGACAGAGAAAGGTACAGAGGGAGACCCTAAGGCAGCACCATCAGCAGAATAAGAATTGGATGAAACAATAGAGCATCCTCATGTCATGATGCACTGAGATCCTCCACCCTCCTCCTCCCCCTGTACCCTACGAAAACTATAGGAACACGTGCTTCCCCCCCAGATGCACAGAACAGAATAAGCCCAATTGACTGCCAGCCATGACTCGACTGCTTCACTGTACGGACCAGTGTTACAAAGACAAGCAGGGATGTGTGTCTACACTGAACTCTGAAATGTAAAAAAATTATCATTTAAGAAAATGACTTTTTGGATTTGGTTCTAGAGGAGGATTCAGGCCCCTACCCATGCCCCTGCAACCTGAATAGAACTAGACAATCATTGACTCCCAGGGACAAAGCAACAATGTGAACGAGAGGCACTAAAAGAGCCAAGAATGTGGACGCGGACTCAGGCAACGAGTGTTCCTGATGAGGAATCCCATTCTCCAGGGAGGGTCGCACCACATGGCCAGTCCATCCAGTGGCTGGGTTCGTGTTAGGGTTAGAGTCATCCTTTCCTCCCAACAACCTGTCCTGGTGAGACCTGCCTGCTGGGGGAGCATGACGTCCGAGAGCAGGCGCTTAGGGGCCGAGGCGGCGATCTCGCAGTCCCATCACGAGCATACGGCCGCAGCCAAAAGCCTTTAACATTGAGACAGCGCCAGCACGAGGGCTTGCCAGTGTCCATCGCCACGGGAGTCATTCAGTCGACTGGAGCGGAAGGGGACTCCAGGGGAAACAAGTCAAACAAGTCCTTTATGGGTTCGAACGGATGCTGTTATTCATCCCGCAGAGCAAGTACAGTCGATGTCCTGGAGCAGGACATGCAAATTCAATAGGTGCTGGCTACTGATGTGAGAATGAACTGGAGATTGAAACCATTGGGCTGTAGCCCCTAAGTGGTGCCAGTTACGTATGACTAACAAGTAATCAGAGTTCAGAATTGATATCTCACATGCTTCTGAACAACGACCTCATGATCAAGTCTAGCTCGGTTCTGTAGAGCCCTGTTGGGTAATGTGGGCCATTGGGGACTAGACCTTCAGAGGATGTGACAGCTCTGTGATGCTCTGTCCACAGGAGGGTAAATAAAGACCTATCTCCGCCACAGGTGCCCATTTCTGACTGTGAAAGGGGCGAATGAACACACTGTCTGTAGAGTAAGTTAGAAAACACAACATTTTAGCAACTGCGAGAAGTATCTTTCCTAACTATAATATCATGACATAACTGTTTGTGGGCTTGCTGAGCCAAGGTTTATTGAATGTTTAGTGTATAGTTGAACACAAATAAGGGTTTGCTGAGTTAGTGGTTTACACAAAGCACTCTGAGTGATTCCAGGGTGATCTGCCTGCATGAGACAAGAATAGAATGAGCCACCCTCAAATGAATAGGTTTTCCTTCAGATGACCGATAAATACTTAAAGAAAATGTTAAACTTAATGCATACTAAATGAGGTGATCATGACAAGTCCTTTATAGCTATTGTGCCTAGGCTTATGAATGTGGCATAATTTCCCCTTAAAATTTGCATTTGTAAGCTGAAATACAGTGCACAAATATGAGACAGGCATTCCTGAGTGTGTGTGCGTGTTTGTGTGCAGAAATGCAAACCAGTGCAGGTGTGTGGCTTGGGGCAGTGAGTGAGGCACCGCAAGGAGTTCACTCTCATTGGTGAAGTCAGCTGAGAACGCGCGTTGACTGACAGCTACGGTAGTCATAGCAGCCGCCTGAGCGGCGCCGAACCGACTGGCTTCAAGCTCTGCTGTGAATGGATGTCGTCACAGGACTGGCGCCAGGGAGTCGGTGGAAGTGGGAGCTTGCGGCGAACAAACTCTTTACTGCAGTGTGTGCCCAGTGGTGCCAAGCCATCAACCGGTTGGGTTTAGCTTGGTAGAGTGAGGGAGACCGGGCAACTGGTAAACCTATTGATGGTCACATAAGGCTACCATTCTTACCTGAAGTTGCTTACCTGTAAATTAACTGTTTTGGACAGTGGAGTGTCTCAGATGCGAGCCGCAGTTTCCCACTGATTATGGAAGCTAACAAGGTTAGGCACTTATTTAAAAAAGGCTTTGTAGGCAACAGAGGCACTCAAGTGTCCCTCAGGTGAGAAAGAGAGAAAGTGAGCGCTCACTTTCTCATTACTTGCTAAAGAACGTCTCCAAGAATGCGGAAGATAGGGGGCGGGATTTGTAAATTTTTCGTGACACACCACAGCGATTGCTTTGAGACGTGATTGGCAGTGCACAAAGACCAATCGCCATACAGTTTCGCCTCTTATGTAGCGTGCCCCGTCCACCAGCGCTATAAAGAAGAATTAACAGCGTGCGCATCAATTCTCTTCAGCGAGGTCAGGTATCCCACCATATACAGCATTTGATACGTTTTTCATAGTTCTCAGCAGTCAACATGAAATCTATAAGCCCGGTGCGGTCCATGAGAAACAACATGTCGAATTCGTCGGAACACATCCTCGGGATATCTCGGAGCAAGAGCCCGATGGATGATCCACTGAGCCTGCTGTACAACATGAACGACTGCTACACCATGCTGAAGGAACTCGTCCCCAGCCTCCCACAGAACAAGAACGTCAGTAAAATGGAGATTCTGCAGCATGTGATTGACTATATTTTGGACCTTCAAATTGCACTTGACTCCAGCGCATCCTTTGTAACCTGTCAATATCAGCAACGGCTGGGACAGACGGCGTCCAGGAATCCTCTGTCCACCGCTGTCACCTCAGATATCAGCATCCTTACCTGCGAGGTAAGTTAGAAGCACGGGCTGTGTCCTTTGTGCTTCCAAACGCACTCTTAACACTATTAAATTATTAAAACACATGTTCCCTGTTCAATTTGCTTCCTTGACAAATTATTCTTGTATGAGACAACGTAACCTTTTGCCTACTATAATTTATCTTTGCGCACAACAATGCATATGGAACAGCACAGAAAGCATAATAATTCCTATTAATAATTGTGTGTATGTGTGTGCAGTCAAATGACCTGCCCAGGGAAACAGACGCAGATGTGGACAGCAGCACGCTCCTGCGCTGACTCAGTAAGTGTCTCCAACATACAGCGGCTAGATCATTCATTTAATCACTCACAATAACACCATGAAACCCTCATGTCAACTAATCGCTAGCTGTTAATTTAGCGAGTTACAAGGGAAAATCTACGACTGTTGACGCCAAGGATAGTCCCAGTTGACCACACTGTCAGTAAGATGGGAAGTTTTCCTATTTTGTCTGCAAGAATTGGAGAGAATGCACTAGTTATGGCAGTGGGTCCTTTACAACATGGTAGTTAGAGGTTGTGAGGATGTTGCTCGCTCGTCCGCCCGACGTCTCCGTCTGGTGCTACAGTATGGGATTGTTCGGTATTTCAGTGTTTGGTTGTAGTCGAAAAAAGGAGCTGCGGCTTCCGCTTAGGCGCCAGTCTGTCCAGATCCTTGTCCTCTCTAAATATGCCCTTCTCCTCTCAATCTCTTGCAGGTGTTCAAAACAAGACCTCATGTTCCCTTCACTGGCTGTAGGAATTTTTCTTCACATAGTTCCCCCCCCACCCCCCCCCCCACCCCTAAAAGGAGATATGTGGTATCTTTTTAAAGTCGATTTTATTCCACTGGGTTGACACTGGGAACACAGAAAGTGACTGAAAGGACAGTACGGAAACGAGATATTTTGACAAGAGGACTTAATCTTTTCTTCGTGAAAGTGAGGAAAAGAAAACAGGAAAGCTGTATATCCCCTGTTCTGGCGGACTGTGGATGCTGTAACATTTAAGTAGACAGAAATCATGCCTGTATAGTAGCATATTTGTGGCAGAGAGTATATAATCTTGCAGTTTATTGTGTTGCGTTTTTGAAAGATGTTGTAAATTGCACTTTTATACAATAATAAATTAAATTACTAATATGATTATGACAAGGCAGTTGTCTCTTAATTCTTGACCACCGTGTTGTCCCAGCAAATCCTGATGGAGAGAAATACCAATTAATTTGATCTCATCTTATATGGACTACATGCCTTGATAAATTAACTTTCTGATCTAATTAACAAGATATTGTATTATCAATTTTGAACAGTAGATGGATTTTACTGTTGGCCTTCCGCTGGGAGAGTGCGCCACCTACAGTGCAATGCAGTCAACGCTTTTACAGTCTTGAGTAGCCTATGTCTCATCTTAGGTACAGGACCTTTTAGGTTCAATAACCAATATAAAGCTGTGGACACAGAAAAGACGAAGACTTGCAGACTGTCATAAACATTTGAAGTTTATTTTTCAGTCACGTTATAGACAAAGTTGTTAGACTTTGGTTATCTTCTTTCTTTTTCTTCCACAACTATTTCCAAGTCTTTAACGGTACTAACACCACAGTGCATGCAATACAGTTGAGAGCACTCTTAGGACAGATTGCACAGATTCTGAATTTATGCATGCATCCTACACACATATTCATGCAACACCAAATCTGACTGGCCACAAGTGGTTAGGCAGTTGCAGGCAACAATAAATACTGAAGACTTGATCTAGTACAGTTGTCATTAACAACCACTACACAATACAGTACATGTTACTTCCTAACTGGACAGAATCTAGCCAAGCTTCTCTTGGGATGCCCTCCAGATCTACGGTAAGACACGGTATTACAGCACAGACATTCAACGTGTACTCAGTTTGAAAGCCCTCCTCTTCCTTCAGAGAAGCCCCATGCTCAGTATGAAGGCCCTCCTCTTCCTTCAGAGAAGCCCCATGGCGAGCTGTCACAATGGCAGTGCAGGTAAGCTGGCTCTTCCTAAACAACGTATACAGCAACACAGACAACACGGATCCTACAACACGGTTTTGTTCGTTTGGCTCACTTGTTCGAACACGGAACGATAACAATGACTTCATTGCACCGAGGTGTGTACTTATACTGTATTTCAATCGTGACTCCATTGCACCAACTCACAAGCTCACTGCACCACTGTAATTACGCGACCATTTGCTAATATGAACACTGTTTAGACACAGGTTTTTTTTCTTCTATAAGCAAGGCAATTAAATTATTAGTTACAGTACAAGCTACTTATTTTTTACTTCATGGCAGAACGTCTGAATACAATATCTGATTAGACGAGACAAGACAACCTCATTTTTAAGGTTTAACGAATCACAAAACTAAACTACTGTGTAATGTGTCAGCGAGCTGCCCCTACTTGGTGCACACCAAACTTTAGCTCTATCTATTAACCTAAATTCTACCTGAGCATGCAGGGTCACACTAGTGCAGACGACCACAACACCTAGTGACGGAGTGCTCTCGTTCCGGGTCAGGAGTCAGGGCTCCAAGGCCCTGTAAGGGGATCACAGGATGCTCTCACGCTCCTCCCCAAAGGTGACAGTGTCGGAGGACACGGTGCAGATCTCCGGGGGGTCACCGGGGTTCAGCCCCCTCTTCAGGTGCACCACGCGCACATTCTCGTTGTGCGGGCCAGGCTTGGTGTTGGTGGTGGTGGAGGTGGTGATGGCGGCGGTGCTGGAGCCCGGGGAGACGATGACCTCGCTGGTGGAGGAGGAGGTGGGGGTGGAGGTGGTGGTGTTGGAGCCCTCGGTGGCTGGGCGGGGCCGGTTCTGCTGCTGGGTGTTAGTGTTGTTGTTGAGGGTGGTGTTGCTGGGCGTGCGGTTCAGGTTGTAGCTCTTGGAAGAGGAGGGCCAGCTCTCTTCTGGGCTGCTGGCCAGAAGGCTGCACTGGTCCTCAGAGCAGATGGACATGCGGGTGACTGCCGGGTCTTGGAGGCCGCTGAGGCTGCTGGGAAGGCCCCTCTTCCTGGCCACGCTCTCCTCTTCCAGCTCGATCAGATTGGCCCTATCCAGCTGGGACAGGTCCGCCTCCTCGTCCTGCAGCGAGTGATTGGGCGAGCTCTCGTTGGACCTCACCCCTGAGTCAGAGGAGTCCTTCTTGTCTAGCATGGCATCAGACAGGTAGTCCTTCCCCTTCAGGGCCCCGCCCAGAGCTTTGGGCTCCGCCTTCTTCCCGTCCTTCATCAGAGGGGTGTTGTCAGACTCCTCAGACTCTTCATCATCGCTGGTCAGCTTCTGGTAGCGCAGCCCACCCGCCGCCTTCATTTTCAGGTCGGCCGCCCCCTGGAAGAGACCCCTCTCAGCGGAGGTCTTGCGCCCCAGGAGGGACTTGGAGGATCCGTGGTCCAGCTTCTCATCCTCTTCCGTGATGGGGTCCAGAGCTTCCACGTTGGAGGCGAAGTCGGTGGCGTCCGCCGCCGGCTTGCCGGCCCCTCTCTTGGTGTAGGGTTTGCGGCTGTCCTGCTCAGCGCCGTCCTTAGCCTTGTCCTCCGAACCGGAGTGCATGAACTGCCCGGGGTGAGGCTGGACAGGCTTCTCTACGCCCACCTCCAGTGTGGCCATCTGGGCGATGTACTCCTGGTAGGCGTTGCGGTACTCCGACTGCTGCTTGTCCGTCAGCTTGCAGATGTCGTTGGACGACTCCTGGGAGTTGAGGCTGGACATGCTGGGGGTGCGGTGGGTGGTGCCCTGGGAAGGAGGAGAGAACATTGATGTCATATTCCATCACATCATATGGTCATGGGAACCTAGAGATAAGAAGAGAGGAGGGGAGCTTGGAGCTTTCACCTCCAGGCAAGATAGCTTCATTCAGCATCAAAAGACAACTCCCACCACAGTCTCCATGTGAGAAAAGCATTCACTCGGACCCGGGACCCAGGTCTCTTGAGGCCCAGGACGCCACTCACCATCCAGGGGGGGTTGCTGGGGATCCTGGGCTGCTCATCCAAGCCCACGTTGCTCAGCTCCTCGAAGCTCAGGTTGAAGCTGTACATTGGCGAGCCATCCGGATTGGCCGCTCCGGCGTGGGGCGGGGCTGAGGCACGCCGCACGTTTTCCCCAACGCTGCTGCCCTGCTCGCTGTGCGCCTCCTCGTGCAGCATCTGGTTCTCCACGTGACGCATCTCCAGAACCTGGAATACAGAGATGGGGAGGCAGCACATCATGAGGAAGTAGCCCAGACCAGGGGCATTGACCCAAATACCCTGAAATACATGGGTCATGCAAGACCTGGCCAAACTCACTGTGGCTCTGAAGAGCTGCCAGTCACCAAAGTTCATGTTCATCTCCTTCTTGAGCTCATCGATGTTGCACTGGGTCAGAACTCTGCCATTAACATTAGCCTGAGAAACACACAGCACCACAGTTAGACCACAGAGGAATGCTTGTGTGCACAAGGACGTGACAAGACACACACAAACAAAAGAACTGAGCTCACCTTCTTGATGGTGGCTGTGTATTGTGCCATCATGCTCTGGTCCATGCCCTCGGTGTGTTTGACGCGCTCACACACGGCGTCTGTGTTCATGGAGCTGAGGAGGATTGCCGGGGTGCCAGACACCACAGAGGCAGATCCCTGAGACACACACAACACACACGCGCAAAAAACACGGTCACGGACAAGATCCGGGTATGTAAATTACGATATCATCTACTTCTTTGTGGTTTGGTTTCGAGTTGAAATTCTATTGCTACAGGGAAGAATCTCATGCCGAAACACCCTTCCAACCTGCAAACGTAGTAAGACACAGCAGAGGGGGAGGGGGGAAAACAACATACATCAACCATCAGTATGTATGACAAACGTATCATCTAGGCTAATGCTGTTCGTATCAATGTCATTAGAGCTGGCGTTGAGGCTGGCATGATGAAGGGCGTAGCTCTACTCTAGGGTGAGGGTGGCACTGAGAGAAGCAGTCAGGGAGTTAATGGGGGTTGACATGGCCTCAGGGCCCAAGAAAACACTGTCAGAGGATGAGCCAATGAGGTTACAGCCATTATCTGGGGGAAATCTGTGTCACATGGTATCTCTATTATTGTAATCTGATTCTACTCTTGGAGTTACCACCTAGTAACCCACGTTAACCAATAAACCATTACTGGATTGTCATAATACCAGTGGGAGCAAAAGCTTGATTTTTATTATATTTGTTTTATTATATTTAGCTCCAATCCAAAGGCTTTTGTTTACCAAGTGCATTGTGAGTGAGTTCAACAACCCTGTGTAATTACTGTCAAGATCTCTGATAAGGTTGGAGTGAGTGTGGGTTAGGCAGGAGAAGAGGAGCATGATGAAAACATCCAGAGACAAAACAAAACCTTTGAAATGCTCAAAGAGACTAGCGAATCTCTAGAAAGTCTTGCCACGAGCAAATCAAAGCGTTTCACTTCTCAGAGGGCTAGATGCTAGAAAGAGCGCTAGATGTCCCAAGGTGCATGCTGGGATCAGTCAGAAAACTTCAGGAAAGAGGAAGGAGGTTGTTAGTTTGATAAAGCGGGGCAGCATGAGGGCCAAGGAGGTAAGCCGGTGTTAGGAGCCCAAAGGGTTCAGTACCTGCTTCTTTTTCAAAGATGGTACCTTAAACTGCTTGGAGAGACAGAGAAAGAGAGAGAAGGAGAGGTGGAGAGAGACAGAAAGATATGTGAGGGAGAGGTACCCAGGTCAGCATCGAGGCTAAAGGTCCGAGGAGGAAAAAGAACATTAGGGAAACCCACAGGTGACCTTTCATGGAGGACAGACATACTGGACAGCACCAATGGTGGACAGAGAAAGAGACGAAGCAGGCAATTACTTTGAGGAAGAAAAAAAATTGGTTCAATGTTTCTGTGTGTGTGTATGTGTGTGTGTGTGTGTGTGTGTGTGTGGACAAGTGTCAAGGAAATAGAGAGCAGGTGGAGAAGCAGGTTTTGTTCAGGCGGTAACTGAGAGGAGCTCTCGGGATCAATATAACAGCTCAAATAGCAGAATAACGCTGTTCCTTAAGATATCACAGAAGACCACTTCAATCAAATCAAAGCCAGCGTCATGACAATCTGCCATGTAAATGCGCTATGTCTGCCGCTGACAGTTCTTGTACTCACGAGTCCACCGCTTGGATCCTTGGGGTACCCGCTTTTAATGAGTGGGCGAGGAGGTGCATGAGGTGGGTAGGAGCTGCCCACGTACTGGCGTGGCAGCTGGTAAACATGTTGGGGGAAATATGGCTGGGGATGGAGGGAATCCGGGAAAAAAGAACATTTAGGGGGATGAAAAAAAATGAAAAAAGACATGGCAACCGCTTGAATATGAACATGGTGTGACACTACGAGGCGGTAGATGAGGAAACGTGCAAACAGTCCCAGACACTGTCATCACTATCATATCGAGAACACTACCAATTTACGGGACTGTGGCATGTTGTATACACACACAAGATTCCACATACAATAGCCATTTGCAAATCAAATACCACATCATATTTCAACAAAGACATTAACAAAACATGAAATCACACAACGGAAAGCATAATAAACCAAAAGCAACTTGCAATGAGTAAAAATGATTTAGGGAAGGGAGGTGAAAACATACAAATTATTCTAAGTAATGGGAGGGCAAATGTGGGCCAAATGAATCAGGAGGTCTCTGGGTGGCTTCCAGAGGTCATACAGCATCTCTCACTGAACGGAGGCCGTCCAAATGCAAATTCTCTCAGAAGACCTAGGTTGGTTTGTTAGTCCAGGAACCAGGGCTTACTTAAACTCAGGTGCTATGCATGTAGTACTGTAGGGTTAGGGTTGCTAGGTAGCCTACTGTTTGTGGTACTATAGGTCGTCATAAGGACTCACCCGGTTGTAGAAGGGGTGCTGGGGCCCCGCCATGCCGCTGTAGTAGCTGCTGTGGGGCTGGGGGGACATGATCCCTGAGGGGTTGAAGGAGGCTGAGGGCGAGATGGCGGAGGACTGCTGGCTGTAGACGGAGGCGGGGCGGGGGGCGGCCTCCTGCAGGGGCAGCGTGGGGTAAGTCACCGCTCCCATGTTGATCTGCTCCCTGGCGGCTCGCACATCTGCCAGAGAGAAGGACGCAAACACAAGCCACAGCCGGTTACATACTGTGTGAAGTACCTGTACAGCAGAGCGATCCACGTAGGGGGAGGAGCTTATGGGTTGGGAGCATTGTCAAGGTCACGGCTGCAAGCCGAGGTGCGTTTGATCCAGCGTTCGGACCTGCGATGATCTCCCGGAGTTTGGGGTCCAGGTTGACGGTGCAGGGGAGGAAGGTCTTGATGTCGCGGGCGGCCAGAACCGGAGTACGGGATGAGATGAAGACCTCGAAGCTGCGGACGTCGCCGTCGATCTCCAGGAGGGGCTCCACGTCTTTGGTGGTGGGGATGTTCTTAGAGATCCTGAAGGAGCAGAACACAGGGCCATGCACTAACTTCACTTCACTGATGTGTTTGAAGAAGACTTCAGGCTCACGGCAAAATGTAAAAGGTTATTAGGTTTAATGAATGTTATCACCCACAAAACTATTTCAGAGATTTTTTGAGAAAGGTAGTTCAACAAAAGGGAGAAATACTTTTCAATGTGCTTAACTGTCATGGATGAGAGCCTACTGATTGTCCATTGTCCATTGTCCAAGGGCACAGACATGATTAAATTAAAATAACTGCTTTTGAAAACATTCTTTACATGCAAAAAAATTCCAAACGGCCTTTGAGGGAACAAAGCTCTTTGTCTGAAAAGTAATTGCAATGAAATTACAATAATACAACCAATTCAACAGGATTCTGATGTTTCAACGTATTAAAGTAATCCTTACAGCCCAGCGAGAAATCTCCCACCTTCATCTCTTCAGACACTCGTAAATCTCTTCAAATAACTTTCGACCATTACACTTTTCCAACCTCATTAGTGGAACACAATTCAAACGAGAATCCCCTCTCAGTGGATTTGTTCAAGAAAAGTGGTCTGGAAGCCAATTACAGTCCATTCATTCTTTAATAATGACTTTTCCATCACAGGGGTCTCACACTTGTACCAGCTGGAGTGCTGGAGCGTGACATGGGTTTCGTCATAGTTTGAGAGAGTGTTATCTCTGGAGCGGGGTCTAGTTTGAAGAAGTCCTACCTCTCATATATGGTCTTGAGCGTGGCCTGGTCTGGGATGCCGTCGGTCTCCTCCAATAGGAGGATGATCCAGGAAGTCCTGTATGGCCACTGCTCTGTCAGGTTGATCCATGACGCCAGCCGGTCCCAGTTAAAGTTGATCTGATTGGCCCTCAGTAGACGACCTGTTGGAATTTGACCAATGACGTGCTGTGTGAGTCTGGGCAATCCTATTTCTTCAGTAGCTGTCAGTTTACAATGTCATGTGTGTGTGACACTTGGTCACCTGTGACGGAGACGATGTTCAGCAGCCTTCTCATTGTCTGGGGGCTGATGTCACTGAACCAGTCCTCCGTCACCAGCAGTTTGGTCAGGTCAAACGACATCTGTCGAGTCACTGTCCTCTGCATCTGCCTGCGTCTGTAGGTGTCCTACACACACGTGACAAGAAAGCATGAGTGAGTCTGTGCGTGTGTGTGTGGGTGAATGACACTACAGCAGAACTGAACATCACTCTGTCGAAACACAGTTGTGAAAATGTCCCATGTTGTATGGCGGCACTGTGTTCTCACAGCTTGGGGGTTAGGGTTAAGGTTGGGGTATTAATGCTATAAATCGTACATGTGTGTGACACATAGCTGGAAACCAAACTGCAGGTCATGGGGTCTATTTTATCAAGGGGGAGAGATAGACTTGAAATTGGATTATGTCTCATTGGATTAAAGTCAAAATAAGGGCAGTGGCTTTTTTTTGGATCCAAGTTACCACCTAATGGTCAATTAATTCTGAGGACACAGTCAGACACATACACATACACATGCCATGCACACACACGCACACACACACACACAAACACACACATTCCTGTACTCTTACCCTGCGATTCAGAGCGGTCTTGCTGCCGAACTTGGTCATTTCTCCCAGACTATGCTGGGACAGCTTCCTGTCCAACTCCTCATGCCAGCCTGCAGATGAACGGAGACAAGACCAAGGATGAGGACCCAGGCCAGGACACGCTATAAACCTCATCACCCTACGGCCGGCTTCCACTAACATGTCTGTGTCACTCATCCCGTCAGACAGGCTAACTGTCTGCCTGTGTATTTGTCCGTCAGTCATTCTGTCAGTAACATGGTCAGTCAGTCAGTCTGTCTGTCCGTCTGTCGTCCTCTCCGCTGTTACCGTCGGCTGTGTTGGTGTCTCCGTTGGCGGGGGCGGCGGAGCACATCTTCCTGGCGCTGCTGAGGCCCCTGCTGTTGAGGAAGACGGGCAGGTGGACGATGTTCCTCATGTAGTCGTGGCCGTTGATGTTGGAGTCTCGCAGCACACTGTTCAGGTTCTGGTTGATGGCCTTGATGATGATGTGGGGGTCGCTGGCAAAGATGGAGATGAAGGGGCCCTTGGAGAAGAGGACCCTCACCTGTGTGTGTGTGTATGTGTGTGTGTGTGTGTTATGTGGCCGTGTGTGTAGGTGTGTGTGTGGCGGGGTAAAACGCAGGCATGAGGACGGAGCAGAAGCTAGGACGCAGCCTTGTACATATTTAGACCTGACATGAACCATGTGATTCAGATGTGATCCTTTTTTCCCCCTCTGATAACTTGCATGTTGTTGCAGTAACTATCCAACTGTCTGAAGCTGAACATCTCAACGTACAAAAGATCTACTTTTCTGGAGACCAAAGATAAGTGATTTAATGTTTACTGTTCTTAATGTTCCAAGAGACGTCATTGAGCCCCTGACAAGGGCAGGCTGTCAGGCTGTTCTCTCCTCGAGACTAAAGATTGCATTTGTGAGCAAGCAGCAGCCCATTTCTTATAACTTAATTAATTTAAAATCAATCACTTTCAATCACTTCTGTGGACATATCACGAAACCCCCTAGAGTCTTTGAAAGTGATATCCTTGTCCTTTATATAATGTGTTTTGGTAAAGTGTTCGGGAGAAAGATGACAGTTGGTGCCTGTGTGTGTGTGTGTATGTGAATGTGTGTGCATCGCGTCTCACCGTATCCAGCATCTGGAGGACCTTGTCCTGCTCACAGGAGTCCAGGCCGTCGATGATGACCGCCAGGCGCGTCTGGTTCTGGGTGAAGCCGTCGATGGACTTGGCCATCCTCGCCATCAGCTCCACCTCGTTCTTCAGCACCTGGGCGGCGAAAAAGGGGCGATCCGATACGACTCGTCAATGACATCAGGTCGCATCTCCTGTCATGCAGCATCTCCTGTCAGGTCTGTATCATGTTGCATCTCCTGCAGTTTGTTGTGTATCGGATCTCCTCACCTTCATGAAACCTTCGCTCTTCAGCTTGTGCATCTTGTTGGCGGCGCTGTGCAGCCTCTTCCTCTGGGAGTTGAGCACCGAGTCGGTCACCTGCCACCAGGTGCGGCAGTTGAGCAGCAGCGCCAGCCCCACCACGCTCGCCATGGCGATGAGCACGGCGTTCACCGTCTGGTTGGCGCCGTCCACCTTGAACACGGCCAGTAGGGCCATGCCGGTGATCAGGCAGGACAGGATGAAGAGGAAGATGATGAAGGACGGGATGCAGCACGTCTTCTTCCACTTCTTCTTCCCTGCGGAGGAGAGGAAGAGCATGTTTTCGCCAGCCTCCTTCATTCACACCGTTCACCTAACCCCTCATTAGCTTGTAGCTCTCGCTAGATTGAGATTCCCAATTGCACCGTCCTTGGTTAGCCTTAAGGTTTCATATTAGCATTTTCCTTTCAGCATAATTAGCATTTTCCGTACACAAATGTATGTTTTCCACTTCAGCAAGCTTGTGCGTGATGGAATAAGACAAATAGCGAAAGCTTCACATATACAGTGGTCTGAGACGGTGTCGTATGTGAGACAGTAGAGACGACATGCTTTCCGTGTGGTGCGTCCCTGTACTGCAGTTACCTTGCGTCTCCTCAGTCTTGAAGACCCTGAAGAGCCTGGTGGCCATGAAGCCAAACTCCCTCTCACAGGCGTCCGAGAGCGTGGCTATCATCTCCGCCATGGACGTCTCCCCTCCCACGCTGGACAGACGGTTGTAGTCTGTAAACAGGAACCTGTGGGTGTGTCGGAGGAGTCGTACTTCAATAGAAAAGTGTATACCAGCTGATGGATCGTTGGTATATCCTTGTCTGTTTTGGTTGGGGATTTGCTACGTAGGTCAAGGGTTATTTGGGAGTGGCAGGTGGTTTTACCTGACGGGCAGGGCGCGAGTGGTCTGCTCGGGCAGGTCCGGAGGGTTGACGAACATCAGCTTGAGAAGCAACTCAAGATAGCCGATGTGGCGTGCCAGCCGGGTGCTGATCACCCACACCCAGTTCCAGTTCTCGCCCTCGCGACGCCCTCCGAAGTAGACCACCACTGCACATAAACGTCTTCTGGTTAGAGTCAGTGTCACAGATGAAGGAATTGTACTTCTGTCAGTGCTACAACAGTATGTCTTTACAAATAGTGTATAGTTGTATTAGTCAGTCGTGATGCTTGATTATAATCCCGCTTTTTTCTTTCTAGTGCAAAGAATATTTTTTGGTGTTATATCGCCCTCTACAGTACAGTTGTGGAACATGCTCTCAACCCAGTCATAGAGCGCATAGGGCTAGTCTCACCAAAGAAGACGTAGAGCAAAGCCAGGAGGCTGAGGGACACAGCCATGGCCAGCTTGGGGTCTACACTGAAGCCCAGGGCCAGAGCAACACTGCCACACAGCAGCAGAGACAGGAACACCACCAGCCAGGAGAACTGGAACAGTGGCTCCACCTGCTGGCCAGCAAAGGTCTTCATCTCATCTGAGAGGACACAAGAGGGATCATCGAATCAATAAAAACCGCCCCAAACGGGTCCACATAGGTCAGCACATATGTATGTAGATATATAATCGTGTCCTTCAACTGTCAGTCAAAGGAGGACATGTGACAGGTTGTCTGCCTCACCCTCCAGCTTCTTGAGCAGGAAGGACTTGCCGCTGCCCCACTGGGCGTACAGGCCCACGCAGATGGGAGGCTGCATGGTGGGCTCACTCAAGATGTCTGCCAGGGCGCTGCTGTACAGGTCGTACCCCAGCATGTCCCCATCAGACTCTGTAGGGGACAGGTGGCCTGAGACACACACACACACACACACATGGGGAGAGGTTAGGGAACACGTCGAGGGGATGAAGCCAGAGATACTTCCTGGTTAAATGGTTAAAGGTTCCTGTTTAGAGTCCATGAGCTCCAGGAGAACCAAGGACCACTTACGTGCTCCAAAGATCTGGGTGAGGATGCTCTTCTGGTGGCTGCAGTCGATGTTGTACGGCGTCTCGCCGGCCTTGTTGGGCCGGTACAGCAGGCGGCCATCTTTAGGGTTACGAAGGAGGAGCTCCGCCAGCCTCCGGCTCCGCCCACGGATGGCGATGTGGAGAGGCGTGTCTCCTCGCTGGAAAACAGATAAATCAAACAATCAATCAGGTGAATCATTTCCCTACTTAATTCCCACCTATTCATTCACGGTCGCGTCATCTCTATAAATATATGGACATCGATACGTACCTTATCAACTGCTGACACCTTAGCCCCCTTGTCCAGCAGCAGCTCCACTATGTCGATATTTCTCATCTTGGTGGCTTTAATCAGAGGAGTCTCTGCATCCTAAGAGGAACACATACCGTTCAGTCTGGTATAAGGACAGGGTGTAGCAGAGGCCGATGTTAGACTGGTGTTGTGACAGCTTGTGTGCCTGGACTGGTGTCTTGCGTTACCTTGGTGCAGGTCTCTGTGTCTGGGTTACACTGCAGGATATCCCTCACCATGGTGGCGTTGCCCTTCTCCACCGCCCAGTACAGGGCTGTCTTGCTCTCCTGTGGGAGGGAGCGCTTGGTTTTAGGCAGGGGTGTGCGCAGTGCCGCACGATAGGATGCATTTAGCAGTGCTTATCTGGACGGAGGTTTCCGAGGGTGACGTCGCGCCCTTACCTGTCCTCTGATGTCAATGTCAGCGTATTTGTGGAGCAGGGCTCTCACTATCTCTACATGGCCTCCTCTCACTGCTCCGATCAGCACTGTGTCTCCACTCTAGACACACACGAGGAATGGCAACAAAAGCACACGCGATGAAACCCACATATTTGTGTGTGTGTGTGTTTTAGCATGCGCATGTGTGTGTGTTTAAGTGAGCTTGTGATGAGTGTGTGTTGTGCCTCTGTGTGTGTGTGTGTGTGTTGTGCCTGTGTGTGTACATGGGCCTGTGTGTGTGTGTGTGTGTGTGTGTGTACATGTGCCTGTGTGTGTGCGCGTGCCCACCCTGTCCGGGATGTTGACGTAGGTGCCTGCGTCCAGCAGGTCCTGCACGATCTCCGTGTAGCCCTCTTTAGCAGCGATCATCAGGGCCGTGTTGCCGTCCTTGTCGGTCATGTTGACGTTGGGGTTCCTCTTCAGAAGCTCCTTCACCACCTCGGTGAAGCCCCCCTTCACCGCCACGATCAGAGCCGTCATGGAGTTCTACAGGGGGAACCGAGGAGGGGGAGGGGGGAAAGGAATAGCAGACACAAAGGAGGGGGATGGTCAAGAACACGAGAAAGGGAGGGAAAGAGATATACAGTAAGTACAGAAAAGAAACCGTACTTAAATTTCCAGAGTGAGTTTGAGTTGCTGAAAGTCTATATGGTGATGACATACCGCCCCCTCCTGGTCGACATCCGCTCCATTCTCCAGCAGGTGCATCACACACTCAAAGTGGCCCTTCCTGGCAGCCCAGATCAGTGGAGTGGTGCCATACTGAGAGAGAAACACACACACAGCGTTATCCACACTGGCTCGGCATGACAACGACCAGGTTAAGGCCAAACTGGCAGCAGCAGGCCCTGCCAGCTGCCTCCTCCCCCAGACCCCTGGCTCACCTTGTCAGAGCAGTTAACCTTGGCACCGTTCTCCAGGAGTAGCTTGACGATCTCCGCGTGCCCCCTGCCCGCTGCCCAGATGATGGGGTAGACACTGTATTGCTGAGGAGATCATGAAAAGATGTCCAGTGGATGCATTAAACAGGAACTTGGTATATTTCCATCCTTCACTCTACATGCATGAAGGAACTAGAACTTCTAGATTTTCGGTCTGTGTCACCCACCTGCCCAGTAGTGTTGGGGTTGGCTCCGTTGTCAAGGAGAACTTGGGTCACCTCTTTTTGGCCCTTGTAGGCAGCCCACATGAGAGCAGTCCATCCTCCCTGCAGGAAACCAAGTACATACACTAGAACGCACACAATGTGACACATCTTTCACAGAAAGCTTATGATGGTTTTCTGACAACTATACTTCTAATGTACCGGCATAAAAAACAATTGTTATCTATGCTAAATATGATACAGAAAAAATACCACATGCCAAGACAAAATATGATATGCTTCATATGATCAGTTACTAATCAGTTCTTACTAAGCAACATTCTTATGGTGGTTGTAGGGACTAGAACAGTGCTCAGTCTCACCATGTCCCTGTGCTCTATGTAGGCACTGTTGTCCAACAACTCCTGCACCACCTCCACATGGCCCTCCTTGGCAGCAGAGATCAGAGCCGACCAGCAGTCCTGAGGGTGGGGGTGGGGGTAGGGGGGGGTAGAGAGAGGAATGCACCATCACCATGGAGATCCATTGAAAGGCCACCACCATTATCACAGTAAACTTGGCGGTCTCCAGGGAAATTCTTCCACAAAACCTCCATTATGTACTAAGGGCACTCACAAGGCCTTTAGGCATACTGTTAGAGAGATGCAAAGGGAGAAAGAGAGAAGAACAGGGAGAGAGAAACGCGAAGAAAGATTGAGAAAGAGGAAGAGAGAGAAACAGAGATAGAGAGAAAAGAGAGAGAGAGTTTACAGAGGTTAAGCTGTTCTCACCACATCATCCAGATTGACGTTGGCCCCTCTACGAATGAGCTCCTGTACTATCTCCAGACTGCCTTGCTCTGAGGCCAGCATCAGGGGAGTCTGGCCATTCTGGTAGATGGGGAAAGAAGTACATATATTAACACCAGCTTCTACAAACCCAACACAGTGAAACGCATACAGGCCAAACCTGTGTAATCCACATGGAGAACACTCACGTCGCTCCTGCCATCAACCTCCCTGAACTTGTCCAGGTGGATCTTGAGGGCGGTCAGGTTCTCGTCCTCCACGTAGCTGAAGAGGTTCTGGATGGCCAGGGTGGTCATCTTGATGGAGGTGGTGGTGTCCATGGCTGCAGCTGCTCTTTAACACCACCGAACCTAGGGATGGATGGACAGACGGCAGGTTTCCCCGCAGAAAATGTGTTAGTTGAGGTGGGGTTTGCTGTCAGACTTGGGGGGGGGGGGGTATCGCTATGAAAATGTAAAAAACGTTGTTGACGACAACATAGTTAAGGCAGCAGGCGTGTGTTGGTTAGGCGGACGCCTTAACTGAAAAGTGCTGCGGACAGAGACTGACAGAGAGGGGGGGGGGGGGGGGGTTAAGACTTTAGTTTCAGTAAATCCCTCTGGTACAGTCCCTTCAGTGTCCAGTGTTTGCTTAGCAGGCTACTAGGTTCCACTGACGGTACGGCGTCTTGCATGCCACTGACATACAGTAATAGCATCTGCTACATCAAACAAACTTCCGAGACTAAATTAGATGTGAAACCGCCAGTGAAATGGCAGTAAGAGTGTGTAATGAGCCTGCCAGCCCTGATGCCAGCCAGCAGGACTGTACATCGTTAATAAACCAAGCCTCGAACCAAGGCTTTCCTTTCGCCAAGGCATGAATCTCATGACTTAAGTCTGAGCAACCGCTGAAATACCCCCAACCCCACCCCTTCTGGGACTTCCAGAGTTCCTGTGTTCTCCAAATGTCAGAACAGATTGGTACAGGCTAGGCCTATGGTAACGCAGACGGACAGGCCAACAGCAAGGTGACCGACTAGCAGTCTGCCATAGTTAGATAACTTTGTTCCGTTGTCATCTAAAACATTTCATCTTATTTTTATCTGAATGTCCGGATGTCAAATTGAAGTTCACCATGTAAGGGAGGAGCAAACAGGGGTAGTGTGGACAGCTACTGTGTTGCAGTGTTGGTTACATGAAAATAAAGTGAATTGTGAATTGTTTTGGTAAACACCACTGTATTTCATCACATACAAACATTATATGGACTTTATTGTGTACAGTAGCTCATGCAAGTTATTCCTTGTACAACAACACATGCAGTCTTCATCGTTCATAAGTCTATATGTCATAATGAGCTACAGTTTCCCACCAGTATATTTACCTATAAAAAACTAAATCCACCCAAAGCACATGGTATGATGAGTATTCACACTATTGTTTCAGTCACCAAGATGGGTACTGGACCAATAATTCAAGCCAATGCGCTACAAAAACAAGAGCCCCTGGCTTCAGACACTGAAGGGCAATAAATAGACCGGTCCAGTCAGACGTCAACACACACAGACGAGCATTCCATCCCTGGAGGACAAACCGTACAGAATTCCATTACACCGCCTGCTGCAATCTTAACAGCTGACAGCCACAAAGAGAAAATGGTGGCAAGTAGGTAGACATCAAAACACATCGCCGTGCGCCGCTTAGTAACACACACAACGGCTCATTTGACATTTGGACACAATATCATCAAGAATGGTAATATGGTGGTTTTGTTTGTTAGGATATTATTTGCTCTAGATACCGTACGTCAGGCTATTAGGCCTACATATCTCCACAGTAATCTTGTTTCTCATCTCTGCTCGTCATGAACTATGCATGAAGCAGGTACCACTCATCTTCTCTACCTCATGTTCAGATGAGGCTAACATTACTGAACACCTGAACTAAGTCAATATATATGTTTATAATAATTTTATCAACATATATTGTTTTTTGTTCTCCCAGCCCTGTAGATATTGCATCACAAATGGAATTAAATCCGAAGAACGTTAATGTCGTATGCATTTATGATTTTGCCGTTATTAATATTGCATTGAATTATTATTATTTTTCTTCTGGTTTACCCCTTATAAGGCTATTTCGTCTGTTGGTAATTGGCTAATTACTGTGGAATGTATTCAAGCCATACAACCCGTTACCAGCAAGTGTGTAACGGTGTGATTTTATTCCACTTTAAACACGCAAAGCTGTAGGAAATCCAAAACGCTATTGGCGAATAGTTCATAGTAACAGTACATAGTAAAAGATCATAGGTCTACAAAAAAGTTTGATATAACAAAGATGCCCTTCAACTGTGCTTAATTGTGGCCTTGCTACAATATTTCGGAATGTAAGCGAAACAGATATCGCGAGCTGTCAGTCAAGCATCGATCTCATCGGTGGACAATCATAAATGCCTATGTATGAACATTTAATTACTGTCTTACCTTTCCAATGACAAATGGATAGAAATGAGTTGCTCTTCGGATGTGTAATACGTCGGTATATGTTTTTATCAACCGCCGAATGAAAGCCTATTCCCCATCCTCGACAACAGCCATTTTAGTGGACCAGAAAAAAATAAAGCGGCAGCTTCCTCCCTGTCAGTCAAGCTCCTCCTCCCCGCCCACAATCCGTGACGTGATCATCTCGAGTTAATATATATTATTATATTTATATAGTCCTGCGATGTTAGTATAGGGTAGTAGTTTAGTTTCCCGATGCATATTCAATTGACGATAAACAATGAGAATGAATTCATTGTTGTTCATGACATTTATAGTTTAAAAAGGCAACTAATTTCCCATTCTAAAACATGTCGTAAACCTATTAATAGGTTACCATTGTTTAGATAAATGCTGTTGAGAGAAAAAAAAAAAAGAAGCGTTTTGAGTTAAGGCTTATTAACTACATTAGGCCGGTTCAAAGTCCAACCGTTTATGAGGAGAGTAGAGGGCAGGTGCCGAGTTGTTTTTCTACAATAGGGTTGGACTGTACACACGGTAGGCCTATCATTCATCTGAATAATCGTCTTTGCCTCAGGACACATACCTGGGTAAACTGTATATGAGGTATAGGAGCTTGGACTATCCCAGATTTCCAGTAACCTACACATCAACACAAAGTAGAATATGGCGTAGCCTCCACCTATATTCTCCCTCACAGTAGAAGAGCTGTATGGAAACACACTGACTATGTAAAGTTGCAAAAGATCCATCTTTTAATCACATCTTTTAATCACATAATATACAAAAACAAACCATCCACATCATCCACATGAACAAGTAACAGGATTGGCAGAGGTCGATGATCATTCCTTATCTTTTCTTGAGGACTGCTGACACATGGAATGTGAATACTTTCAGCGCCCTAAATTAAAATGTCATCGGACCATGAAGAAGCTGTTCGTATGATATCGTGCCTCTTTGTTGCTCAACCAGATAACAGACCAACCTTTTCCACACTTGTCGACCACCACACCACAAGTCCATTGGAATTACATAAATAACAAGAACATGAAATGACAAATTGACCTCTACGTACGGGAATAGGCCTACAATAACACTTCCCATGACAGCTCACACACTTTTCAAAAAGAGTAGGAGTTAGTCTTGTAAAGCAGCCAGAAAATGCCTGCAAAATGAGTTCAGGTGATGAGTTAAATTGTCATTGGCACTTTACTTTCGAACTTTCGTAAATCTTTTTTGATCATTATTTTTTTAGAATGTGATTGTGTCAAACCCATTATATGATAACAACACAATGGCAATCAAAGAATACATAAGTGGCATTGAAGTGATTCTATTACATCACACATAGAAAGAAAAAAACAGTCTGTAATAAGTCCCTGTGGAAAATGACAGTCCTACTTGATAAGAGCTAAAAGAAAACCTTATTTGAGGACACTGGCATCTGGTTCTTTACTTTTCCATCCATCCATTCATTCATCCATTCATCCAACCATGTGTGCCTGGTTGAAGAGAAAGACTAAAAACACAATAATACTTTCATTTCTTACGCCACAAGCTTAATACTCTCGTCATCTCTCTCCTGATCCTAAAGTGAAGCTCACTCAGCTGCAGTGAGAAAACCGCCCGGAACAGTTTCCCTGTGACATGACAATACACAGAAGCTGAAAAACTGGTAGAACAAAAGGGTATAAGGCAATTTGCATACTTCCATATACAGTACAATACTGGCATTTCAAACAGACACATCCTAGCTGGGCAGGCCATGACACAGTAGGGTTGTGTACCTCCTTCCACGGTCCATGCTGCTCAGTGTCAGTGCCATTAGACTGAATGAGAGTCCCACTGCTAAAACACTGACAAAGGACAGTTCCTTTGCCATCATTTGGTTCTTCTCCTTTGCCCCCTCTCTCTCTCTCTCTCTCTCTCGTTCTTTATAAGTGGATGTAATACAGTGTTGGCCTCCCTGCCCTGCGCCAGTCTTTGTGGTGCGCAGGCCGGTCTAGCTCATGTGGTCTTGGTCTTCTGGATGTGGTTGCTGTCTGTGGGAGCCATGTGACTGAGGACGGGGACCTGATGCAGGCTCTTCTGCTGCTCTTTCAGACGCAGGTGCCTGGGCTTGACTGGAAGGGCCACAGCCAGCAGCACACACCCGATGTGCATGCTGAAGTACCAGGACCTGGGGAAGGAAGGGGGGGGGGGGGAGGGACATTTAGAGTCTTGGACCACATAGCAAATTGTTGGCATTGTTCTTGCTTTGCTCTTTTACACAGGTGGGATAAGTACATATTTGTTTCGTTGTTTTTTTTTTTTTACAATTTTTGTTTTTTTACAATGTATTTCTTTAAGTAATTCTTTTTCTTTTTAACTGTACTTAAACAAAAAAATCAAAACATTTAAATACCATGGAATTATTTTATATCTTGTTAATCAAGAGACTTGGTTTCAAAGTCTTATTTAACTCACAGCAGGATCCATCTAGAACAGTAACTATAACACGAACAGTAAACAACTGAGAGACAAGTGTGCAAATGTGGTCTCCATGTCATCACTCACTTGTAGAACTTAATGGATGTCCCCACGGAGAGCAGCACAAAAGGCACCACTGTGTAGCATATGGCTATCTGTGTAGCTGCCCACGTGATGACATCATACACCAGCTTGTGTGATGGGGACCCCAGGAAGTATGGCCTCACGTTGTGTCTCACCTACAAACCAACCAGACAAATCGAAATTGGAAACAGGTCAGTGACAGAACCACCACAGGAGTCGCCGCTGCCTTAAACTCTCAGAACTCTCTGAGATCACAGTCCTTCCTGCCTTTTCGGGTTGCTCATCCATAGTGCCGCCATGTCCCACAGTAAGCTACAGAGTAACTGAGGTGATGGTCCATTAGGCTCCGCCCGGCCCGGGATCCATCCATCTGTCTGGCTTGTTATCTGGCTTGACTACCAGCCACTAATAAACAGGCTTCATTCAGCCTGGGCTCACTCACAGTGTCTGAGACAGAGAGTCTTAACTATGATGGATTCCCTGAAACTGACAGAGGCAAAATAACGTCCCCAAAGACACATAACCCACAGATGCTTTGTCTCGATTCTAATGGGAAAGGATGGGAGAGGATTCTCTTGCTATGACACTAACTATAGATTACCCCAGTCGCTAACTTAAAAGGAAGTCATTTAGCTGAGTGGTGCAGTGCATCATGTTTAAACTGTTCCCATGTTTAATGCATCCACAGGACATTAGACAGGCAAGGTCAGAGACAAACACTTTGTCCAAAGGAGATGAAGCTCATGCATGCGTGTGAGCGTTGACGAGGCTCGGCTCACCGCACGTGCGGCCAGTGTGACCACAATTCCAGTGAGGAAGGTGAGGTAGTATCCTGGGTAGGCCCCGTGCCACATGGCCGACAGGATGAAGGTGGCCGCCGTGGGATTGTACGGGCAGCGCTCATAGCAAACCCTGACGAGGAAAAACACAGTCACCCACAACAGTCCAGTCAAACCTCTCCCAGTACATCCAATCAATGGCGGGAACTTCTCTGAGAAATACCAACACCCTGACGACAGTCTTGTTTCATAATGTATTTCAGTGCTGTGAGGTTTGAGGTGACCACTGACTGGTGGTCCAGATAAGACCACTAGATGGCACCACTTTCACAAAGTGGCAGGACACATCTCCCACTGGTTCATTAGTTGGGGCGTGTCCACAAGTATATAGGACAGGCCGTGCATTAAATAACAATGGCGTCTAAAATGTAATTAAAAATGGATTTCAATAGTGACTGAGAGCGGCTTGGCTGTATGTTATTGTTGATCCAGCAAATGGCAGGTGATTCAAATAAAAACAAAAACTGTGATACCGTAAAGCTTCCTTTCGCCTGCTCACCTTTTAAGCCAGTGAGCTGTCTGTATATTCCAATTGTCAAGAAACACCTTGAAGCTGGTGGCAAACTGAAATACAAAGACAACAAACAACCTCAATATTGTGCCCGTCATCGATCGAGGAAGCATTGAGAGGGGAAATCCATCCAAACGATGAGAGAACAGAACCTCTATGTCGGTGATCCTGAGGTTGGAGATGAGGTCCCAGCGAGCAGAGCCATCTCTGTTGTAGCCGTTGAAGCCGAACCCTGCTGCATTGTTGATGGCGTCCGCTGTGAGAAAAGCAAAACACGGGTGAACCACTGGCGGGCCTGTGTGTCGGCGTCATCTCACTTCCTGTCAAATCAATCCGCTACCAACGGCGACACTGCTCTCAACAGCACTAATGAATTGAATGAATGATGGTGACATTAATAGCATAATCATTAAAAGGTGATTACGCTGACTATGGAGTCGTTGTATTAGTCAAGGACACTAGGAGTGGAAGCACGTTAATCACTCCCATAGCAACCGGCCCTTTGCCATTCTTCCTCTGGGAACCTGCAGAAGGTGGTGTTGATACAGGACAATGAGGCCGACTACACTGTGTTTGGGACAGTAAAAGCAGAGTCGCACCTCCAGCCTTTTCTTATCACCACACAAACACTGACGCACACAGAGCTGCAGGTATACATTGATTAATTCATGGGTTCTGTGGTCTATTGTATACTGGGTACTCTGGGTAAAGGGCCAGAAAAACAAAATACGGTTTTCTCTATGAAGAGCCTGGCTTGCTTCCTCCGTTTGATACCGCACTGCCTCAATGAAGCAACACACGCTGCTCGAGGTCAAAATAAATATCTTATGGGAATCCTCGCAAAACAAGAACGCTTCTTTCACGCAGCGCCTGAAAAATAGTTTTTTATCGATGGTAATTCAACACAGAGATTATGCTAACATTGCTTCGGCATGCCCTTCTGAGGGTTAACAGTCTGTAGAAGAGAGAGAGAGAGGGAAATAGAGAGAGAGAGCACCCACCCAGTGTCCATACAAAGTAGTACTTGGGTCTGGTGGTCAGCATGGACAGATACAGATAGACCACTTGAGCGTAGAAGGGTGTGTTGGCGATGAAGTCGTCGTCAATGTTCCGTTCCACGGGGAACACTTTACAGACAGAGAGGAACACCATGAGGGAGAGAAGGCAGGTGGCCAGCTTGCGGACAACTTCCGTCTGGGGAGACAAAAAGGATCCCTCCGTTAAAGGCTGTTGAATGGCTGTCCATGAATAACCCTGAGGGGGCGGCGGTGCCACACGGGGGCGTCCCTTACGTTGGGAGATGGGTCGCTCTGTCTGTGCGTCCCATTGGCCTTCCCATTAGTCTCCTTGTCCCTATGGCGACAGGGAGTGCCCTCGATGAAGGCGATGTAGTCATTGTAGGAGCAGGTGGGGCCTGCCAGGATGCCCATGAAGTTACAGTTGTAGCTGAAGTACTCCAACAAACTGGGCATCCGCCTGGGGGACAGAGTTGCAGAAACACATTCAGCACCATGACACCATGTATGTAATGTAAAAAAGTTAGTTTTGGAAACAAACTAAACTAAATTTGTAACTGACAACATGCCTTTAAAACATACCTTATAGCCAAAAACTTCTGGCCTGGAGTCAGCTGTTCTTCTTTACGAGCCATGCCTTGTGGAGAAGGTAAGAGAACATTGCAAACAGGTTTTCCTCACAAGGAACAAAAAGTTCAATGTTTGAACTTCATCCTAAGGCACTGAGGCGCTTTGCTGTGCGTGCTTATAAAATTGCCATATGGTATTTAATAACATTTTGTAATTTTTGTTGTCAAAGGTACAAATTAAACAATACAGTACCCCCTATAGCCATTAAAGAAACAATGCACAATTCTCCAGGGCTTTCAAAGAAAACGTCATTTTATGACATCAAGCTCAGTTGAGGACACCACTTCCAGTCCACAGCTTTAGTGGGAGAGTCCTCCCAGTGCCACTTCCATTAGACAAGGGCACTCTGCAGGGCCACACTGATTTATGGGCTCATTAAGATGCTGCAAATTGACTTCCGGAAAGTTCTGCCCGTTGTCTCACAAACACTTACTCCCGTCGTGACGGTCCGTCTTGTGCACTCTTGCTGCAGAGGAGTGGACGGAGGAAACGGCCCGAATAATTCTGTGTTGTTTATTGCAGCCATTATGCTGATAACAAGATTAGCCGGCTAATCAGCTCACATTACAGTTAATGCCTGGTGGGGAGACAGCCAGCAGCAACACTCTCTTGCCTCCAACTGACTCTAACGACTGAGTAACTTGTACAACAGGACGCCGTACATCTCACAGACAATCACTACCCTACAAAGCCATAGTAAACAATGGAATGATATAGCACTGTAGGCCTTTACATAGATATAAACCAATGAAAAAGTCGACATTCTTTACTAACACTCTTAATTCATTCAAGGGTGGGAAATTGTTCTGATGTAAATGAGTGTTCCCTTGCTGAGTCTGGAACCGTAGGGCAGCCACGAAGACATACACTACCCAAGTTGCACACTCACATATGGAGATAGAAGGACAGCATAGTTGTCTGTGTGCTAGTTATAGTACAGACTGTCAACTATCAGGATGTGCATTAGGGAGTTGAGTAGTGAGTTCTGGGCTAATGTACCAGTTTAAGAAGATAAGAGAGAAAGTCTAAGAGAGAAAGAGGGCGAGAGTTGAAGAGAGAAAGAGTGCGAGTGCGAGAGAGACAGGAGGCACAGGGGACAAAGAGAGATGAAGACCTGTAGCCAGGAGCCACGTATGACAGGGGTCATCCCTCACTCTCCAGAGCCAGTCGGCCACTCTTATTTCATTCCTCTTATCATCAATCTTCCATTTCTTTAATTAGTTTCAGTGGCCTTTTGCCAGTTAAATCACTATACACACCTGTGCTCCCCATTCTGAGAGGATGAAGACTACAAGGTAACCCTTTTCCATTCCTCGAGGTCTAATGAAAAAAAGATTCTACTAAATAATTTGCTTTTCACTTGTTTTCCATATTTTCAGATTTGTGAGAATAAAATGATTAAATTACAATCTCTCCTCTGAAATTGTTCTTCCAGATTGTACTTCTACTTCTGACTGTGCTCCTGGCTCTACTCTCAACTCAGAACCTGTATTATTCCACAACAAATGTACACACAATACTTACCATCGTGGATTTCAAATGCCAGACTGGTGATTTTCTGTGTTATGACCATCATAGGCCTAGAAGAGAGAGAAAGGAATTGAATGGAAAAGAAAGAGGAAAGTGAGGACAAAGTGAATGTCTATTTCATCAGGTAATAGCAACAACAAAAAAATCTGTCTGAAACTCTTAACGTTCAATCGCTCAAAAAGAGAGGGAGAAAGAAGGAGAGACCAACAAATCTAGAAATGGAAAAGTCAAAAAGTGGACAAAGAGTGAGGGATATGGGAGAGCGATGAGACAGAAAGGGAGGGATGTGCGAGTGAGCAAACGACAGAAAGAGAGAGAGGAATGTTAAAGAAGAAGACACACGAGAAAGATGAGTGAAGGAGAGAGGAAGAGAGACAGGCAGTCTTACCCTGTGAAGTCAGCTGAGTACATGCCGTAGTCAAACACATACACACGCGTGATCTGGCAGAAACTCAGATACCCCAGAGCCACCACGAGGCAGTATCTAGAGTGGGAGAGAGGCACATCATTACTCTCTCTATGCATCAGTTACTCGCTCTATCAGTGCCACCGCAGCATCTGAATTCACACCTTCAGTGAATGTCAAAACGCCACAGCATAAACAAATACAGGTCATGGTACAGCGCTCGCGACCAGAACGCCAGGATGATGGCTTTACTGTGTCGTAGTTTAGTATGAAGGAAAGAGCATTGGTGTGACCACTAGGCAACAATGCTTGTGCTGTGATCCACAGAGGGAAGGAGGTAGCAGGGATCTTCTCCATGACCATCTGAGCAGGAGATATTTACGGAGCACTACTGCTGACCAATCATGGTCATTAACGTGAGGGGTGATAAACAACAACAACAGCAAAAAACAATGTCACACACACCTTATGTACACACACACATTATACACATGAGATATGAAATACACACACACACACACATTATACACATGAGATATGAAACACACACACACACCGAGACTAGCCTCTTGATAACTCTTTTTTTTAGGTTTCCCCGGACTTGGTCAACTGAGTTAATCCAAAAGACTCTCTGGTCCAGATATCTGTGTCGAGTTCAACAACACATCATCAAGTCAGTGAGTCTTTGATGCCATATTTCTCTTGACGAAAGAAAAACAAATAGAGAGACAGAGCAAGGTCTCCATGGAGACAGGGCTATTGAGAGGTTCCATCACAGAGGGATGCAGATCAGCTGGAGCCTCTGCCAGCAAACACCTGCTGTCTCATTATTGAGCAGTGCGGGGGCTGCGTGGTCGCTAGCTTAGCTTTTGGCACGGCCCTGGTATACGTCTCCTTCTCTTTCCGTTTTCCTTTAACAGGAATGTGACCTCACAGTAGCCACACCAGTGGCCTTGCGTCTAACTGATAGGTTGCGTCACAAAGTGGAGGGAGAGCTGCATTCTGCGGCCTACAAAGAAGACAATCCTAACTCATGCAGCTGTATAACTCAGCACTGCGCGTGAGCGGTCAGAGAAGGCCTTTCGCATTGGAGCACACTGCTGATGAACGCATGTGGCCACGCTCAGGACAAAGGAAACGGTAACATCAATTAAGCAAATGAAATACATTAAGAGTTAAATGAGTCACTGCTTGGCCTCCAGGTGGAGCCTCAGCCTCAAGTAGTGTGCTAACCCCCGCAGGGGTGACACCATCTGGGCTTAGATGACGAGGGACCCATCTGGGGCTGGAGCTGGAGGCCATCAAGCCCAAATGCAACCTGGAGGTTGACCCAGGGAGACACATGAGACCCCCCCAAAAAGGAAAGCAATAATTGGAAGATTTCGTTACAATGGAGATAATGATCATGAGGCAGAACAAAGATGGCTGCCAGCAGGCAACAGGATGCAGCCCTCCCTCCTCGCCCCATCATCATTATCACCGGGTCCAGCTCCCAAGGCCGCACTAGCAGGCGTACAGCCCAGGCTAGATGCCTGTTCGTTGGGATAGACCAAAACAGAGCTTATCACTTCATTTAGCTCTGAGCCAGCACAGTCAGGAATGTCTCTGTTTTGTATTCCAGGTCTTGCTGTAAGCTGCCCGCAGTTAGCATGGCGCCACTCCGCACAGATAATGACAAAGTACGGCCCAGTCGGCCCACCCTCCTGCAGCCTTCCACGCAAAGAGAAACTCATGATTAATCACACTTTTAGTGGTCCAATTACTTTATTACATTCCGGAGGAAAAAGGCGATTTGTTCGGATGACCTCGCAGCTTGCGGAGGGGATATAAATATGAAAAGTAAAGCATGCTGCTGCCTGGGGGTCTCCAGGAGTGATTTCTGAGAGGAGGTGGAGGGGAAATGGAGTTCTGGGATTGCCGGTATAAGAAAGGAAACAGGGAAGTGTGATGGTTTCCCAGCTCTCCCCATTCCTCTACCTCTCTCCACCCCTCCTTCTCCTCTTCCCCCTTGACTCTCTTCCAGCAGCCTTGAGGGAACTCATGGAGGCAGGCCAGAGGCTGGAGGCTGGGGGCCAGAGGCTGGGGGCCTGAGGGCGATTGGGCTGCTCTTTATGCCTGCGCTGAGTTATAGCTTCCCTCTGGGGAGTTTTAACAGTATTGGTCGGGCAGCAGTGGCTGGAGGTGGTCCAGCATGACAGCATCAGCAGCAGGTCTCCACATCACTCAGACCAGGCAAACCTGCATCCACCTCCTCATACTCCCTCATCCACGATCACCTATGCACCCCACACACACACACTTACTTGTGCATATGTTCCACTCCAGTCAGGATCATAATACCGTAAGTGAGTCCACTCTGGACCAGGAAATGCAGGGCATACCTGCAAGACAGGAGAGACGGCAGTTGGGTATAATCAGTACCAGAAATCTGCATTTGACCTTCAAAGATCAACCTTGAGCAGAGATGGACAGAGGTTTCCCTCTCTGTACTGACTCACAGATCTCCTTTGTTGTCATTTCTTCACTGTTAATGCTCCTGGTCTTTACAGTACGTGTGTGTGTGTGTGCTGAATTTGTGGCTCGTGTGCACAGTTCGGCTTTCATATAAATTGAACACAAACGCATCTTGATTGATAAGACCATGCAAACACACACCATACCTTGGCAGACAACAACCAACCAGTCTGTTGATGTGCCTGCTGGGGTTTCATTGGGTCTAAAGTTACAGAGGCAGCTAACGGCTGTGGTCTCTGTCATTAGAACGGGCTCTAGCCATCGAACTGTTTGTCTTTTTAAAGTAAATCTGTTAATGAGCTAAATCTTTTTAGTGCTGATAAACATTGATTTAGCCTTGGGAGAAGACAGACTGCTATACCAGCCCCATGATACAATACATCTATCAGCTTACAAATATCACAAATATTGGCATGTGCTCCCTTGATACCACTGAATCTAGTTGGGGGGATCACTTTGAATTTTCCGATTATTAAATTTATTCCAAAATAATGTCAAAAACGTTCCAGCGGGCTTGCCTGCCTGCGTGTGTGTGTGTGTGCACGTGCGTTTGTCCTTCCAAGCCTCTTTCAGAGGGGGACATATAAGGTGGAGTATGTTGATACAAGGGAGGCCGTCTAAACAGCAGAGCACAGAGCAGACCTCAGGCTGCCCTGCCTTCATCAACAGGGCCGTTCAACACAGCAGCAGGGAGTCCCAAATACACAACTACTGAATGGCCTTTGTCACCAGGCCAAAGATGGTATCAAAGCACACACTCTCTCACACACACACACACACAACTAAAACAAAGCAAAGCAGCTGTGTGGTCGTAGCTGTTGTAACAACCTCCAGGTCTAAGGTTTCACACAACTACAAATCTCTAATGCTCCGAAACAACCGTCGGGACAGAAAATGACACAGTCCCCCGTTTCAGAGGAAGGCCCCGGTGGTATCAGTTTCCTGCTGATCGACCCGCTGGGCCCTGAGCTCCGCCGTGGCGCTGGGACGGGACTCACCAGCCAAAGCAGAACAGGGCAAAGTAGAAGCCAAGTAACGTGGCCACCACATGCCGGACCAACGGGCTGCTCTTGCTGGGGTGGAGATAGAGGCGGAACCAGAAGGCTGTGAGCAGGGCAAAGAGCTGGCACACCACGAAGTTCACCTGGGAAGAGACAATGAGAGAGAAAAGGGGGAGGAAGAGAGGGGGAGGAAGAGAGGTGGAGGAAGAGAGGGGTAGGGGGAGAGGGGGAGGGAAAAGGCACAGAAGGGAGAACGAAAAAAAGAGGATGAAGAGCAACAGGAAAGAACAAAAACAAAATGCTGTTATTCAACGCAGTAGTAAGGAAACTGAAACTCCAGACATCCCCATTTTAGCCTAGTGGGACAGTCTCCTCTGCATCATGAGTGCTCAAGCTTAGCGTTGTGGAAGAAATTTAGATTTCCTGTGTGCTTACATAATTCACTAATCAAGAGAACTAGTCATTGGATACTAGTTAGTATGTTCTCATGTAAGCTTGCTATTAATAAGAGTAAATTGTGTCTGTGTCAGGGTTAATAGATGTTCGAGATCAGGAGAGAGTACTGGCTAAATGTTCCTTGTCATGACAACAAGGAGAGCTCCAACTATGAACTCTCTAGTCTGAGTGGTCATGTGTTGGGAGCTGTGAATCTCTTTCTCTGAGACTGTTGTAACGTCATTTCTGCCTGACTGTCACTATCTATGTTTACATTCTTGTGCCCTATAAAAGATGGTCCTCTGTCCTTCAGAGCGGAGAGAGACTTGATTGAGACCTAAGCCTGGTGTTGTGTTGTCATTTATTGTCAGAGGTCTGGTTTTCTCTCCCAATCTGCAGATTGATAAATACTTATTAAAATCCAGAACTCAACTGAACTTAGTCACTCCGTTTATGAAGAGACGGACAAAACACTTTCTTCATCAACGTTTAGGATTTTCTTTGATGCCACGCGCGAGATCACATGATGTAAAAGGGAAGAGGACACGATGACTGAGGAACGACAAGCTGCTCAGCAGCTCCCATACAAAGTATAGATATCGAGACAGAAAGAGAGTGACAGACTTGTTGCTGTCAGTCACGCAGCACGATATCTCCATGCACTCCTTGTGAGGAGCAATGAGGGGAGCTAAAGGACAGGAAGCAGGACGAGATGGGATTCAACGGCGAGGGACCAGACAGCGCTTTAATACCCAGAATCCCCCATGACCCAGATAGACCAGCAGGCCTCCAGCGTATGCCAAAACACTGGGGCAAATCAGGGGCCCTGAAGGCCACGGTAACGCACATCTTGAGACCGGGCTGAGGGGCCTCTTTTAGACACACACACACACACACACACACAGATCCACAGTACAGGCACAGACACACTTTCAAACACAAACACGTACAGGCAAACATACAGACTTGTACAGTCTGTGTGTATGACTTGTTTTGAACAATGATGACTAATACAGCCCCCCCCCCCCCCCAACCACCCCACCCCCCCACCCTCCTTTCTCTCCCTCTCTCTGGTCAAAGATCAATCGTTCTGGGAAGAGGTCCAACATGAGGTCAGAAGCCCCACCTCCTGTCAAGGGTCATCATGCCCCCCCCCCACCCCCCTGACGTCCAGTATCCCTCATGGGCAGCTTGTCCACCCACCAAGCCCTGGGGAATGCCACACAAAAGGAGCTGGAGGTTCTGAAAGGACACCAAATGCATCTGTCAAACTGCACTTCTCCTAAATGGCTTAAGCTAGGAAGGCATTATTGGAGATTGTTGGCAGTCTGTTGCCAGGTGGATGGGTCAACTGCCTCGCTGAATGTGGACTGTCCCTGGTATCCCTGCTGAATGTAGACTGGCCCTGGTATCCCTGCTGAATGTAGACTGGCCCTGGTATCCCTGCTGAATGTGGACTGGCCCTGGTATCCCTGCTGAATGTAGACTGGCCCTGGTATCCCTGCTGAATGTGGACTGGCCCTGGTATCCCTGCTGAATGTAGACTGGCCCTGGTATCCCTGCTGAATGTAGACTGGCCCTGGTATCTCCCACAAGTCATTACTCCTTAAGACCTACAGTTGGCCAGCTGTTATTTATTTCCCAACACCAGAGACGCAGAGCCCAAATCAGAGCTCGGATACTTGTCTGGAGAGCCCAGCAGCAGATGGACAGGTCCTCGGGTTGAAATCATTGTCACACACTATATATTCCATCACGGAACACAAAAATGATTTAAAGAAAAAAAGAGCAAGGCTCATGCTTGGCTTCACAAATCAGGGCATTGGTCTAGTTCTGTTCCAGCCTCCGAGTCTGTTGCTGCCTCTCTCTGTCTTTACAGTCCTCGCCGCCTCACCCACAGTCCTCTCCACCTCAGTTGTTTGTTTCAACAGTAGCTGTGTGATCGGAGGGTGTGGAGGTGCCATTCAGGCGGATAGGGAGATACGCCTCACCAGGCTGACGTGAGAGGATCTAGGCCATGGCACTGGGTTGACGTGAGAGGATCTGGGCCATGGCAATACCACAAAACCATCCCTCAAGCACACTCACTGTGCTTTCACAGAATGCCTTCACAAATCCCCCTCACCTCCACTGAGATGTAAGAGGAAGACGTGTCTTGAAATCTACTGTTCTAAATACTTTAAGTACTACTGTCCAAAACATGCAGTATTAATCATTTATTTGCACAGTGTCTCTATACAGACCTTATGAGAACATTATTCTAAAAGTACATAAATCACAGCCAAAAAGACAAACTTACTATCCATGGCATTTAAAAAAATCGAAATTTCCAGCACAAATACGCTTCAACAAGTTTCTATTAACTTTCTATTTTTGAATAGGGCTACAGTAAACTAGTTTGGTTCTACTTAAAAACACACCCAGTGCCAAGCAACAGACAAGGTTTGGAGCTAAAATAAAAACACAAACAACTATTTATAACTAAGACAGAGACCGAGAGAGTGGCACTTTTACAGGCCACCCTCCATTAGACAGATTACTCCAGAGGAGAGGGCCACTGAGTGACGTTAAACTCAGCCTCCTCAGAGAAAGACAGTCAGAGAGAGAGACAGAGAGAGAGAGACTGTACAAAAGGGAGAGAGACACAGCATCTATGCATAATCCATTTCAGAGCATGTCTGACAAGTCCCCTCGCTCAGCTTACTTACTCAAATTACTTCGTTTACTTTAAAGTCTTCATGTGATCTCTTACTCGTTGTGATGTGAATTGGTATTTTCTTAATTACTTAGCTGCTTTACAGAGCTTTACACTAGATATGTCTGTATGTTGACAAAGCTAACATGCATTGTGCCAACAATTGTGTAAAACTAGCTCCATGTTAAGGTCACATTCAGAGGCAGTCGGTATACTGAAGCTTGTGTGTCATGTCCAGACGTTGTAGAGCACACATTACATTACAGAGTACACATATTAACAAATGAATATTACATTTCTTTATATTGGTTATCGTCAATACCGGTATCGCAACACCACTACTCCCCACACAATGTCACCATGCTTCACTACAACATGGAGAAACACTGACAATCAGACTCTCCATTTACGTCTCACTTCTCCGAATTCCAACCTTGATCTAGATACACCTAGTCCTCACACTGATCCCTCTTCCACACACCCGGCCAGGAAAGGTGCACCAGATGTTCTTCTGGCACTACGCAGTCAAGACAGAAACACCTTCCTGTCCAGCTGTCTGGAGTTAGTGCCTAATCAATACGGACATCTACAAAAGTAACAGAATACCTCATTATGTCCAAACAGTTCTCAGTACAATCACAGGCATGACTGAACCCAGTCACAGTGCAAGCCTGTTTCTTTCTTGCTGTTTTTCTGAAAAGGTGCCAAGTGGGCGACACCACAGACGAGGCATCCCAGAGGGACAGGTGACACTCAAAACCATGTCTGGGCCCTCTGCTGTCTGTACAGTGTGTAACCCAAGCCCCCCGCTGAGGCACGCTGTCTAACACCAGGCTCAGGGGAGCTTTACATAACCACTCACACATGCACAACTCCCTACATCTCACTACAACAGATAACATTCTTCCCAAAACATGCCCAGACTGGCCTGCAGTTAGGACCTCAGACCAGAGCGCACTCCCCCTGAAGAGCATGCTAGTCGCTAGCCAGCTAGCACGAATGAAATTGAACGAAACACAAAGTAATTAACGTAGGACTGGGAAAACTGGCCGTCAATATCCTGACAGGACGTTTTTAATGACGCTCTCCGATGTACACCTAATTGTCTTTCCACCGCCATGTTGGGAAGGGAAGAGGTGTGTCACACAGACACCTACAAACAGGGTCAGGTGATTGTCCGGGTAAGAAGTCACCTTATTCAATCGACCCGTTGATTCTCCAGGCGTTTTTGATGTAAGCAGCCATCTGCTGGCAAGCTGTGCACTGAGATGGAGCAGCACACTAAGGCTGCAGGACGGACAGCCTACCACACTAGACACACAAGGCAGGTGGAACTGATGACTGAGGACAGAGACGCACACGTGCACACAGTATGTTGATGTTCCTGTTCGTGGGTTTCTTCTCTTCCATTCTTAACTGTTTTATCAATAAACAATGAACTGTGTTCCTTTCCTTGGTGGCCATCTTGAACTTGTTACAGTCAAGCGCAGAGTGAAGGCAGTGTTTAGCCAGACGTCGAGAGTGAATAAGGAACCATAAACAACATTCCCCTTTATACGTCATCCTCTTGCATAGCTTGCAAGGAGGATTCAAATGGCGTCCATTTTCTGAAGCCCTGCTAGGCCCTCTGACAGCAGGGAGAGAGAAAGCTTTTGAAGCCTTATCTTCTAGATTCTGTTTGGACAGCTTGTGTTTAGGACAGCACAGACATTCAACATGACCAAGCTAAAAGCTACCTTGTGATGAAGGGGCGGGGCAGGGACAATAGCATGCTGTGCACTTTACTGTGGGAACACCTGCGATTCAGTAAACACAAATCTCCTGTCCTTTGCTAGACCTGCTGTGTGGGGGTAGCAGTTGTGGACTTACCCGGATAGGTTCTTAAAAGCTACAAGGAGGCATGACAAGCCAAGCATTTGACAACCACTAAGAACAGTTTGTTCACACAAATAAACAACAACACAACTAATCCTTCACTCAACCATACATTTCACATTCATTATCATAGTGTCACGACGCTTTGCGGCTTAAGAGCATCTCTCAGACCATATTAGATGAAGCCCTGTTCTACAACACTACTTAACAAACACTGGCTTCACACACCTTCTAGAAAAGAACTATAAAAAAGGATTTCATTTATTTGAAATGGGCATTAAGGACCAGCCTATTCACATTCCGGCCATGTAAGTTGAACTCTGCCATTTTTTCAACAAATTGCCATTTGTTTGATGTTAGCGATGCTGTTCCCCTCCCACTCTAGGTTAAACAGTGGTCATTTGGCTCAAACCGGGAAATTAATGTAGGGTGTGAAGGCAGAATGACCTTGCAGCTGATAATTCACAGTCTATTGCATAAGCAAATCAGGAGGCAGCACAAATAAAAAGTTAGATAAAAGGCATACAGACTTTCTAATTCCATATATTTATCCAGATGCCAAACAGCCATTGAACTGCAGACAACGCCGGCAAGGGCACGGATGTTTTATGCCCCATTCATTTGTTTTTGCAATTAAATGCTTCAGCTTTCAAAATTCTAATCAAAGTGATCAATTGTTGTTCCCTGACCACTGAACACAGCTCGGCCTGAATACCAAGTGGATCATGGAGGCTCTGACTCCTTAGGGGCCTCTCCTCCGGGAAGGCCTTGGCCTGGTCTCTGCAGAGCTGTGGGGCTGTCCTAGCCTGTCCTGGCCAGGCCCATCCTGGCTGCCTGGTTGATCCCTAGAAGCCTTTGGAGGTTTGCAGCTCTAAATACTGGGCCTTGGCTAAGCTGCTGGAAGGACAGTTGACAGCGGTATTGTTTGACTAGCCTGATTGCTCTCCCCTCTTTGTTGAATTCTCTCTCTTCTCTCGTTCTGTGGTCGGTTGTGTGTACTAGGACATCAATCATGACTCCTCTGAGGCTTTTCAGCCCTCAGGTCTGAGAGATGATACAAGCAGGAGGTCGAGGGGAGAAATACATTTCCCTTTTCATTCATTTTAGGAGAATATTCAAGCAGCCTTTCTCGCTGTGTTTCTGACTTCAGAGCCGGGCCAACTCTCGACCGTTTGCACATTCTCGGATGCACAGTCAGAGGACATTGTCTGACTGAAAGTTATGAGGGATGAACAGGCCTACTCTAACCTAACCCTAACCCTAACCCTGAATGAACTGACCCCTCATTACTATCTCATCTTGTCCACTGCTGAGGAGCACCCTGCCTCCTCATGCCCCTCTCCTGTGCATCACGTCCAGACACTCAAGCTCAAAGTCCTCTTTAATTCATGCACTGTGATCTTGCTTGTTCCTGACGAGTGGAAGAGCTAGGTTGGCTAGGCTAACAACACTGCGAATGCCGGCAGTGTCATGTGAAAGGAACCAGAGATGGGGGTGTTTTTTTCCAGTGCCAGCTGAACTCTGCTGGTTCGGATATACAATACGTGCAACACTGGGTTGAGCCTAAGTCCATCTGAGGACGCACTGGATGTGTGGGGGAATGTGCCAGCCTGTAGCCACTGAGAGGGAACAGATTAATCAGATTTTCTGCTTGAGAGACCAAGGGGGCAGCTGTCTTTGAAGAGACTGGGAAAGAGAGGGCAGGAGAGAGAAAGAGAGGTACTGGACTGGAATCTTATTGATGGATGTTAAACACGTACCTTACAGCCAGCGACAAGGACATTCTGTGTTTGGAATGGTCAACCTGAGAAAACAACGACATGGTTGGGAACCAAAACGAAGCCGTTTTGACTTCCTGTTTCCTGTACCAACGTGAGGAGTGTGAAATACTTATTTGAATTGTTTGCAATACACTATAGCATGGGTGTAAAGTAAAGGGCTTATGATAGATGCCCATACGTGAGCCTTCCTACATGTCAGCACCAAATGTGCAAAAAGGTACATACACAATATGTTACAGATGGTGGGGAAAGGATGAGGCAGCACTGGGAGATGACAGAATGGGGAGAGCCATACATCACCACCCTACTGCCTCACTTCCTCCCCCACCCTACCCCCACCCTGAGTTCCTCCTCAGCACACCCCCTCTCTCTGGTGTCCTCTTACAGGGGTTCCAACCAGGAAATGGTCATGGTGGGGGTGTGGGTGGGGGGTGACTAGTACATTGACGTGATTGTCCTATGACATTCACATCAATCCCCATGTATTTGCATGTCAGAGAACTTCATTGAGTAGTTCTCCATGGTCACTGGGGAGAGAACGCTGACCCTAGACTGAAGTGTGACCAGAAAGCAAAGGGATGGAATGAGAGGAAAGAAGGCCAAAACACAGATTCTCCTCAAGTGAGGAAGTAGCTCAAGGCTCACTGGCCCCCATACTGCTAGGGAACCTTGAGAAGCTTGTTGCTAGGAGACAGCCTGCCTTCTCAAATCAGAGGTTGAGGGTTGAACGGCAGCCATGTTTTAACAATCGTTACTCATCACTGTAGCTGCAGCGTGCTAACACTAGTAGTCTATTCAACTGATGGCAACTCCATTTCTCCACCAACTATAGACATGTGTGGCCTTCAACTGCAGATTATCTACAATAACTACTCTTTACTCCAACAAAAACCCTAGTCATCTCACAATAAAATAAATGGCTGAATGAAAGTAAAAACCTGTTTGAAGTAGTGGTACTTGTAGTAGTGTATTTGTCATTCAACAACGTAAAGGTAATACAATACAGATGGTGAATCTGATTGAATTCAGATAGGCACCAATGGCACAGACTATAAATGTTCACAGGTACAATATGAGAAGAGCGGAGGGAGAGCAACAGAGAAAACGGTGAGCCTCAAAAGCCCACATCAAATCAAAAAGGGGCTTAGCTGTCTTTGCCTCTGTTCCATCCCTAACAACCTCCCTATCCAGGAGCCCTGATGTGAAAACACACACTGACACACAAATACAAATACACACCCAAGTGTTGGCACACACACACACACACCTTTGCCATTCTACACCCCAACACGTAAGGTCACAGTTTCAGTTCGGCAACTGATTACACCGCATTCTTCCCGCATTCTTCCCATTTCCTGTTTTTACGGACTTCATTTCCAAGACCCGCCCCCCCTCCCCTCCTCCCCCTCCTCCTCCTCCTGCTGCTCCCCCGGGCAGCCAGAGTCCTTCATTAGAAAGAGCCTGTCTGTGCCCAGGTCTGCAGGAGGGTCAACTGAAGGGGGCAGAGACAGCCCAGTTCACATCAGACTAATGCAGACTGAATGTTAGTTGACCAGCCAGGGTGGATCCAGCTAGCTATTCTTAACCCATTAATCCCCAGCTTGCCTGGGAAAACATCTGCCCTCCTTGTGCCAACAGAATTACCCAGCAGCAGCACAACAGTTGCACTCAAATGATTAAATCTGCTCATGAACACTAAGTGCTCTCTTAGTGAAATACATTAGACACTCCATTATTTATCTGGGTGGGGTAAGGGCCATCCTGGGCACGTAGACACTCATCATATAGCATCATCCTGTAGCTGCAGACAGTTACCCACTTACCTAGAGTAATAGCATGTTAAAGCTGTGGCAGATGGTTAGGAGCAATTCGGATGAGAGGGTGACATTAGAGTTGGGTCATCAAGATTGACAGATATTGGTACCTCCGCTGTGCAAGTCTCTTGACCCCATCCTCAAAACTGGCATAGCGTTTGACATAGATACTGGTTAGGCATTTGTCTAACTTCAAGTCAACCACCTGTTTATGTAAAACTTTCTTTAACCAATACGTATATCAAATGATTATTCCAAACAATAAGACTGGCATGAGGGTTGACAAGAGGGTTGTCAGGAGAAGGGGAGACATTCGTTTGTGGAAACTTTCTCCAGACAGCCATGCTATTAGGGACCCACCCAGTGGATGAGGTGACAGAGACTGGATGACAACAAGAATGAATCATTTCTGAAGGACGTTCTCTGTTCATAAACCCTGAAGGTGGGGTCACATGGCCATGGCCTCTTCAGGAGGCTGCGCTGAGAAGACATGCAAGGGATGATCCCACTACCATCAATCCAACCATAAAACTGAAGAACATTCTGGATGTTTCTCTGTAGTGAGACTCAATATTATACACATCACGTTGACCCTAAAATGCATGAAAGATCAGCAATCGATATATTTGAAAAAGTGAAGAGGATACTGTATTTAGTTGTGTGTTGTTAGTCATTAAATTGTTTTCATATAGCAAGCAGACACTTATCTAGGCTATGTCAATGTACAATTATTGCATAGTAAATTCATCAGATACTCAGGGACTAGAAGTGCACAGTTCTAACTACAGTGGGCATGGAAAGTCTTAATTTTACAATACACAGTGCAGCAACATAATCTCAAATACAATTTTATAATTTTGCAACATATGGTTACCAAAGGACTAAGACCAAGACATTGAGATGACTCAGAGACAGGAACTAACGGGAAATACCCATCATGTTCCTAAACTATTACTGGCCTTCCTCCAGAAAAGAACAGCCCAGATACGGAAGGACAGAAGCATTTCTGATAAAACACTCGAGTTGAATCTAGACCAGCATACAACTCAAACACCACTGAAAGAGAGATGACTTGAACCAAACTTAATGCAAAGTCAACTTAATCACCTGCTGTTCGTATTCACTGTCTATATTCTGGTACTATGAGTATTGTAAATCACCATTAGCCACGGGGAAAGATGTTGCCTGCAAGATCTCGTTTTCTCTCTACTGCTGGGTGAAAAATGCTGAGTAATGAGGTCAATGGCTGTCTCTAAAACATTCTCTACATCATAGAGACTCTCAACCCCTAGAGGTTTGTTAAATTAATTATCCCCACCACATAAAAGACTTCTCATAGCAGAAGCATACTGTGCTCCAGTACCCCATGATTTAGTTTCCTTTTTCTAATAGTTTCAAGATTCCCTGGTACAAGGATGTTCTAATGTAAAAGGAAGATGTCCATTTCAGATTAACCTACATGTAAGTCATGGTCCTTCTTCTGGATTGTGTAGACTAATCATCAACTTAACTGTTTTCTCACTTAGTATTCTTAATCCCTCTCAAACTGTTTAATAATACCCCAAAAGGATCATGGTCTTTGTAGTCATTAAGCCAAGGATGCATGACACAGCTCTCTCTGGGGGAGATGTCCCTCCGAGGAACTAAGCCCAACCCCCCATTCTAGAAAATCCAATGGACACACCATCTGTCTACAATACTGTTAGAGAACTACAATTCTCATGAGCACATAACTTCCACAAAACATCAGGAACAAATTAGCTGACTGAGGTATTGAGAAAGTCATACAGCATACAACAAAGAATGATGTTCTATTGGGAGAGAGATTGGAATGTGAGGGCAAGTAAGAGCAGTCTTCCACAAATGCATTGTCAGCGTCATTAACTACGTGTTTGGGCCTTTGGTTGGTTGGTTACAACTATGTTGTTAAGTAAAGGTCACTCACTGCGCCCGGTGACTCTAGCCAAATTCTTCACGTGTACATTCCTTCTTATAGAGCTGTTGGGTCGATGTCTCACAAGTACTGGATAGCAAGCCAAAAGCTAAAGCTAGCAATTCCACCATCTTAAAACCTATAGAAGGATGTAGAAAAAGAGACAGCCCAATAGCGTAGTTCTTTCCATGGAAACAGAGCTTTCAAACCACAGCTCTGTGTGCCAAAGGCCAGCTGAAACAAAAAGAGATATGCCTGCAGTATCCTCATTCCATTACTGCAGGAACACTGACAGGCACCAGTACAGCCTGTGTGTGTGGGAGTCTCACAGTCAACAATTATCACACATCAGTGTGTGGTGAGAGCACACAGTACCATGAGGCCAGTGGGGCTCATCTGAGATTGCGGCGGGGGTAAGGGAGGGCAGGGAGTCTGAGAGGACATAGACAGACACACAGACAGACACACAGACAGACACACAGACAGACACACAGACAGACACACAGACAGACACACAGACAGACACACAGACAGACACACAGACAGACACACAGACAGACACACAGACAGACACACAGAAAACTGTGTGTTTTTACGACTGGCAGGCAGAAACGGTATTACGACTTTAACATTACAGGACTCCTCTTCCCCCAGCTCCAGGTTTGCACAGTAAGAGTTACAACTTAAGCTGCAGATACCCTGCTTCCCTCAGACATTAAATCAGCGTAGGTGACAGTGTGTGGCCTGGCTGAATTGAAGGAAGCAGACAGGCAGTCTGAACTCATTCTAACTTAGCCCACCTCTCGGCTGCAGACAGGACAGATTCCTCACACAGAGAGTCATGTTTGATTTGTTATTCTTCCTGTGGTGGTTGGTTTTCACATTAACATCCCTCCTGCATGTTGATGATCCCTTATAAATGGAGCATGTTACAGAGGTAGGATAGGAACACACGGTTTATCACTGGATCCCCATACATGACAACACATTTCTCACATTGCTGTGGAATTTCTCTGGAAAATATCACACTACGCCCCACCTCTCTCCAACCAAAGATGGGACACATTGAGTCACTCACCACTGAAATATGAAGCTATGTCATACAAGGAACATAGCGATGCTGGCCCAGTGGGTGTTTAGGAAAACAGGGATATCGAAAGTCAAGACTGGTACTAACAGTGTACAACCGACACCACACTAAAGCAGAGATTGTACTGAATGACATCATACTTGCCACGAGGGGGCTGAGGGGATTGATAAGGCCTGTGAGAGAAATCGGACAAACTTGCAACCCTTGATAAAGACACAAGAACAAAGACCTTACGTAAAGGGATGCCTGGGTTATGTAACATAACAAAGTTATGTCGATGAGGACGAAGTAATAAGAAGAGAAGCTTGACAGGTCCATAGGGAGAACACATCAGCCTGTCCTCCTTGTTCTGATTTACACTTAAACCAGTGAGCTATAGGTCAGCATGCCCAGCTGAGCTTGTATTCTATGGGAGACAAGCCACTCAGAATACATTTGGCTTGAAACATGGCCACTAGTTGAAATCTAGAGATGGGGCCTAGCCATGGCTGAGGGAGGTAACTGACCAAACAGAAGACAAAAAGGCCAAGAAACAATTTGTCACTTGGGAAGTAATTATTGTAAGAGGATTGCAGGCTTGAAGGCAAGCATGTAAAACTGATACTTAAAGGGTAGGCTACTGCAGAGACCATCACTTGAACTATTCGAAGAGTCCTGCTGACAACTTTATGTCCACAAACATACACCCGATTCCTGTCCACATGTGTAGGTGTAAAGTGAAAGAGCCTCTCAGGTAACCAGGGTGTTGATGTTTTCTTCATTAATACTGCATGTGTTGTAAAGGGAGCATTTAATGCTAGCTAAAGCTGCAAGGTCTAGGTTGGGAGAGGGAGAAAGGGGTAAATGGAGGACATGCATAATCTCTATATACTTTCATCTCCCTAAGCATTTGCAGTCATCTTTAAATAACAGACAAGTGGGTCTGACTTAATTATCAACTGTGCTGTGAGTAGAGTGTTTAGTAGTTGATAAATAGGCTGCTCCGCTCGCTCAAGCACGCACGACAAAAACTGAGAAACACATTGCACGTTACATCACATCCGCTTCTTGAAACGGAAAATGTTGTATTCAAGCCAAAAGGAGGTCTGCTGAGTTTACAGATGGCTATCAAAAATAAACAACTTGATTATGGAATACAGACTTCCAGGCAGACAAACTGGTCAGACAATAGCCTCCATGCGCAAATGTATGACAAAAGAGCGCTCCAAGACCTGAAGATGCCGGCCAGATTTGATGAGAGATAGCCTACTTAACGAAAGAGCCCCAGTTCCTCACCTAGTTAATCACAGCACTTCAGTCAAGATTGTTGGGGGGTTTATGTGTTAGAAGTACCGTAACATTTGTGACAGAAAAAAAACGAACAAGGGAATGCCCTTAGTTGGCTATAGGAACGTTCCAAAATAACCCAGAACAATCCATGTTTAATCTTTAGGGCATCGTCTACAGATCAATTTACGGGCACCCCATGTAAAGTTCTATGGTCTGATTATGTTACTCACCTCTGATAGACAATAAACACAATACATGTTCTCCAGTTTGTGCTGCCAGACCCTTTGTTGGACAATATAAATTATGTGGATGCATGTTCAGACACAGCCTAAGGTTTCTCTTCTAAACCATTGAGAAAAAGGGAAAGGATATTCTACGTAAAATATTTTGTTCCGCGCATGCTATAGCCTAGTGACTAGTTAACGTTGCATTGAATGACTGAGCAGTTGTCCACACTGAACCGTTAACAAGGAGGTTTGTAGAAATGCTGTAGCACATTTTGTTCAAATAAGCGACATAATTGGGGCTGGCGAAAATCCATGCTGATGTAATATTTCATTCAAATGTGCCAGTCAGTCGCTTCCGTTGATTTCCTTTCATTTAAATTTCTTACAAAGCAGTTGTTGCTGTTTGTGAGAAACAAGAACACCCGGTTGAATTGATGTTATATGAATTCAGTTATTCCTTTGGCGAAAAAAAAAAATACACATAGCCTGCAATCTCCGTTGTTTAACAGTGAGGAATCAGACCAATGCTGGTCTTCCTGGTGCAATTTTTGAAAATGCGACGAAATGCTACAAATAAAACCGTGTATCGTTATACAATATATAATTACCTGGTCCAAAGGGAGATTGATGATTTCACTAATGGGTTGCAGCAAACTGGACCCTGTACATGCCGGGGATATTGTTTCAGTAGCCATGATTCTGTCGGCGTTGAGAGAGTCCTGTGCTCTCCTTCCCCTCTGACAGTGGGTCCCCGATTCGCCCCGAATCTATCCACATCCACCGCTGTAGCCGCTGTTTGCTGCTGGCCACTACTGGCAGCCGGTTGCGCTACAGCACCGTCAAGCTAGGCGCAAAATATCCTGATCAACCCTCATTTGGGCAAGTAGTGCGACACATCCCCGCTTCAGTTAGTGGTTTTGAGGTAGTAAACAAGGCCTATAACATTTAAGATGAAAACATGTTGGTAGACTACAACTGCCATAAAATGTCAAGAGGAAATCAGTTATTCCTTGAAAAAAAATATTTGTCAAGTCGTTCTTCCATGGTCATCTTACTAAAAAGAATGAACAACAGAAACTATATGAGTTGGTGTTACATAAAAAAACAAGCGCAAGGCGTCCCTGCGCATGAGCTCCAATCCAATCGCCCAAACTGAGTGATACAGGCGCTCAGTAATCACTACTTTTGTTTCCAGTGCTGTAGGTGGCAGCAAAGAAATATTGACCTCTAGTTAAGCTACACGTAATTTGAAGAATCTGCGAGAGAAAGTAGTGGGCCCGCCTTTCATAGATCCAGGGATAAGCTCATAGGCTGAGCAGTAGTCACGCGGGCAAGCTTCCGGATCAAAACATCATCGTTTCCTGTCTAGCGAACGTGAATCTCAAATAAACAAACATGAAACAAGCGTGAGTTTTGTCGAACTAATGTTCGAATGTAGCTTATTTGTAAGCAGACGTAATATATTGATTCGACCATGGTGAAATGCGTGGTCTCGGGATGTCCTAATCGCATCGACAATAAAGGAGGTTTTCGACCTTCCAAAAGGTTCTTCAATTTTCCCAAGGATCAAGCTCGAGTGAAAGTGTGGCTTGCAGCCCTCAGAGAAAGCGAGAAACAGGATTTAACAGAGCAACACATTATTTGTGAAGATCACTTTCTGACGGACCATATAACACCTCGAGGAATAAGCGAGGATGCTATTCCTATCATGCCACCATATCTTGACGGACCGTTAGGTTTGATCAGCCCCTGGGGCGCGGAGTCGTCTGACGATGGGGAGGAGGAGGTGTGCCCAGATGATGCTGATGCTGCGGGCCTCCATTGGGTGCGATTGCTTTGACTAGTAAATAGATAGCTGAGTGTTTTAAGTATGCATTGTTTTAATTATTTATAACCCACGTCAACGTTATATATTTTGAATGACAGGATGAAAGTCTTGAAAAGGAAGACCTTGAGCTTCAATCAGGGACGGAGACAGAATCCTCGTAAGATTGCCCACCATGTTTACTTTGTTTTAATCACTGGTTATGATTTCTAACTTGTATTTATTTTTTTACTGTTAGTGTCTTTAAAAAGGAAGGAACTACCCAAAGTAATAACCCTGGTCAAAGAAAAGGTATGTGATCATTTTATCCTCATAATATCTGCATGTCAAATTTGCTTGTTAGTTTTTTAAACTTTGCTTTGTGTGGTTATGGTACAAACTAGATCTATCCCTGGGTACATTGACCAAGCGCTTCCTCGAGGTATTGCATTCTTCCCCTGATGGCGTAGTCGACCTCAACGAGGTTGCTCCTCGCCTCCGTGTACGCAAACGGAGGGTGTACGACGTCACCAACGTGCTGGAAGGGATCCACCTCATCAGGAAGCAGTCCACTAACAAGATTAAGTGGATGTGAGTACAATTCATACCATTTCAACTCTTTCCTCACTCTCCACTCTTAAGAGCCTCCATTTGTACAGTTTACATACGGATTAACCTTCTGACGCTGTGATATTTCCATAAAATCGTACAGTAAAGTACATATGTGTTGAAACGTTTTACAAAGCGTGCAACACAGTTTCTATAACAACAGGGATTTCCAGTAAGGTTTTCTTTTTCTCTCTCCCTCCCCCCAGAGGGCATTGTCCAGCCATTTTAAAGCAGAGACTGCAGCATGAACTGGGCAACCTGAAGATTGTGGAGGAGACTCTTGATGAGCTGATCAAGAGCTGTGCCCATCAGCTATTTGACATGACTGACGACATGGAAAACAGCAAATATCCTTTATATATATATATCAGACCATACCTGATATGAATGAGCTCATACACATTAAGCTGTTTGTGGAAGAAAAAAAGCTACTTGTTGTAATGATTCTCCTCCAGCATTCATGAAAGACACGTACATTGTATATCAGCAAGGCACAGTCTTCTTTAACTGCCAATCTACATCAGCCTACGTCACTCACGAGGACATCAGTCATCTCAAGGTTTTCCAGGACCAGACAGTTATAGCTATCAAGGCACCAGAGGAGACCAAGCTGGAGGTGCCCACACCCAAGGAGGTAAGCTCTTAGGTGGGAGGAGGGTGTCCAAACCTAACCCGTCTCTCAGTCAAGGTATCTAGCAGACTCTTTTCTTTAGTTGTCTTTTTATTTGTATTTATATTTTTACGCAATTTCAGAATGTGGCAATACAGATTATGTCTGGCATGACATCTAAACCAATATTGGTTCTGTGCAAAACCAGGCTGCCCACTGGTCTTTTGGCAGGATGTATGAATCAATTGGCTACTAACCCGCTTGTTTTCCAAATCAGGACAGCATCCAGATCCACCTGAAAGGAGGGAGAGGCCCAATGAAAGTCCTGACCAGTGAGATGGACAGGCCAGGGGACACAGAGGGCAGCAGGGGGGAGGCAGCGGTGGGCTTCGTAACACTGGAGGAGAGCAGGATCAAGACCATGCCACTCAGCACAGGTAAAAACCAAGTTGTCCATCAGGCTAATGATTTAATCACTTGTCCATTCCAGTGGACATACCAAGTGTATTTTCCAATGCTTGCAGCAGAGGGCAGTATTGGCCAAAAGACAGGCACTGGGCAGGCATGGAATGAGTTGTTAGAAATCCGTTTCATTTGCACAGACATTTTTGGAGCTTGCTAAGATATCTAATCTCAGAAATAAGGAGTGGAAATGACAGTATCTTTGGTGTGGGCGTTCTAGTTGACTTGTGTTGATCTGTCTTTTTCTTCTGTAGGTGTGCTGGGTCCACAGACAGCTGTCCAGAGTGCGTAGTCAGCAGCACAGCAGCGTGACGGGCCGCTGTCCTCTTTGAACATTTCCATCAAACTGTTTGGATGTCTCTTACTGGGAATACATCATGGATGTCTATGGCAATTTTTTCTAGGACTAAATGGAAGTGGTTACAGCGGAAGAGATCACAAAATTCGAACTTGATTGTGAAAACGGACATGACAAGAATTCACAGAATTGCAAGCTTTATTTTTATATGCGTTATTCTGAGTTAACTAAAGTAAGTCATTTGTAGTTGCAACCACCCTGTTTCCATAAGACAGCATTAAGATGTAAAAGTAACATGTTCATGTACGGAAAATTGTGTTATGGGTTGTCATGCTGTGAGATGGACAGTGTTTATGCTTTTTTCCAACATTTTTATCTTTTGACAGCACTTTTGTACTCTATTTTTTTTTTGTCTTCATGTCAAGTGGGGTTTTTCCTCCATGCTATATTACTATTGAAAAGTATACTTTTCAAGCATCCTCACCTTATTAAAGTAAGTCATACTGCTGACAGTGACTGTTTTTTGCTAACCACATTGCTCAAATACACCGCCCGCTCTGTTTTTACCATAGTGTTTATACAAGTTAACTTAAGTTAACCTAGGAGTTTCAAATCCAATCACATTTGTAACGTCGTGTCATAGCGTAGTCATAAACTGATACGGCAGGCATGCTAAAGAATTGGGCAAAGGTAAATCCATGCACATTCCTATTGGTCGTAACCTGGCTATTTACATACGTTCCGCCCTGTTTCTCCCAGGTTGACGCTCTGCAACGCAGCGCTTACAGGTTGTTGTGAAATCTTTGGTGTAGCAAACCAGTATCCGTTTTCACTGGTCCTTTCAATGATTTGAGTCTCTGGACTGTAACTAACCATGGAATAATGGAACTGTGTATTTACTCACAGAAGTGGACCCAACGATCGCCCCTCATTCATGCGTAGGCAAAGTGGAGCTACTGATACAGGAATGGCAAAGTTGGAACGATAATTAGGCTACCTCTTTTGATCAGAAAGCTAATTTGTTTAACAACTAGCTGTTTCATAGAGAACACGAAAAACATTAGCATATTTTATTCTCTAATTATTTAAAACTCATCAACCGTGAATTATGCCGGACATAATTACAGTCACGGAATTTGTAAAAGAGACAAATGAAGACTACAAAGCGCCCACAACCTCAAACTTCACCACACGGATGTCCCATTGTCGGAATGCCGTGGCAGCACTGGAAGAGGTAAGTTAAAGAAAGGATGACGAGTATGGCCATCAAAACTGGACGAAATAACGATTTTTCACGAGTTCTTGACATTATGTAAAAAAATTAACGAAAGAAACAGTACTTCCTCTTTTTGAAATCCGAACATTTCATATGTGTCGAACCTCGCCCTTGCCTAGCAGGGTAGGCTACTCAGGGCTGTCAAAAACCCTGTATGAATAGCTGAAATTGCAATTGCAACAATTAAAGAAGGAAGATTTCAGAAACTAGGAATAAAAATGTAGCCTGTACATTCCTGAATCCATTATTATGTTTTAATTGCAGACAAATATTTGCAAAGTTAGAATTACATTTCAGTATTTTTAATTTCTAAACAGTTTTCAAAGCCAAACGTGCTCAGAAGTTGTAGAATCACCCTTCTATTACCAGGGTTGATTCTTTGAAGATTGTGTATAGATGAATGTGGGGACTTCTGCAAAACGGACAACCCTATTCTTGGCATTATTACATGGTTTCTACTGCCTGGGACGTTGATGCCTGACATCAGGAGTGTGCAAACGTTAAAGGTCACTGAGTCTTAAGCCAATCATCTGAGTAGTAAGGGTCTATTTCTTGGAAAAACACACCAATCAGTTATTGATGGTGAAAGAAGCATTAATACAGAAACATATTCTAAACATGTCCAAGCTTCCTACATGGTTTACCAGAAGTTTCTTTGACTTTGGCGGTTGTTCTTTACCCTGTCCAAGTGGTCACAGCTTTAATGATGTTGAAGTCAGTACTTGAAGATGAAAATAGGATTTCTCAGAGTGGCCTAAGACTACAGTATTGCATTAGCCAAGGAAGCATGAGGACAGTTGGTGACTGTGACACATGGATTACATTTCCTGCGCTCCGTGAAAACAAGGAAGTTTATACAAGCAGTATATTCACACAACAACCACTCTATATCTTAGCTGAAACAGAACAGAGAACCAGTCTATCTTTTGTACTCCTCCAGAATAAACAGTTTGACAACACAATCTCTCCCTTTGTGTGGACGAGGACAGCATTCTCACACTTTCAATCTGGACTCAACGGGCCCACAGTCACACATCCATGCACGTTAGCGACAACACAAGACATGCTCTAGCTCTTCAGGCAACACTCCACTTTCCCGTTTTACAAGTCTGTCTGAGATTGTTGATAAAGTATCAATTTGGAGGGAAGCTGTTTATCTTGCACCGTGTCACATCCCGTGCTGTGGGGAACACCACTGGGCTGTCACTGCCTCTATTATCTCTTTCTCTCTACCCTCACCCCCCTCGCTCTCCCTCTTTATCTTTCTCTCCACCCTCTCTCCATTTTCTCTGTCTACCTTAGAAGAACAAAGCTCTAGGCTGCCTACATGATGTACTGCTGAATTCTGGGAGAATCCCTGGGGGCTGGGCTGGGGCTGTGTTTGTCTGCTCCTGTCCTAGCATGCGCTCACTCTCTCTCTCTCTCTCTCTCTCTCTCTCTCTCTCTCTCTCTCTCTCTCTCTCTCTCTCTCTCTCTCTCTCTCTCTCTCTCTCTCTCTCTCTCTCTCTCTCTCTCTCTTTGTCTGTCTCTCTGAACCACATAGCCTCCTCTATCCTTTCCTATCTGAGAGCCCAGCCTGTCCTGGCCTGCCTGCTTCCTTTCCTCTCTGCATAGGTGTCTGTCTTCCTGTATGAGAACACCAGAAGTCTTCCAGGAGGGCTGTCTGTGTCAACCACTATCACAGTCTTCAGTCTCCATTCCACTAATCTGTTTAGCAACCAAAATATAAATAAAGAGTAAGACAAAGAAGAGAACTATCAAGCCTAAGTCTTTTGGGGTGGAGGACTGGTGAGAATACATTAAATCTGAGTTCCACAACAAACACGTCTACTCATCAAGTCTGTGTGTGGGACGCCCACCTGCATCCACACCATGACTCACACTGGTCCCATGGCCTGGAGTGATGACTCATTGTTTATGAGCTCTCCTGTCTGTGATCAGAACAGAGTGATGGAAAATAGACTTCTGCTAAGGATCAAAGGACTGAACACCAGATTTCACACTAAAAGGAATCACGTATATGTAACTTATTTGTATACAGTATTTTACTACTGTACAATGGCTCCACAGCCTCAAAATGTGGTTTGCCAGAAAACATTTCCTTGTTTTTTGCAGCCCTGTGTAGTTGGAGAGTTGCACAGCATCAGAGAGGGGATGTCGCTGTCACTGTACACTCTCACAATTTAGCAGGCGTGAGCTGGGCTCAGTGCCCTGTCTATGGAGTTTCTGTGTAAACATTAGAGAAGGGCTGGGCCAGTCCTTTGCTCAGCCACTGAAATAATCCCCTGGGAATTCATTCACTGACTAAGGCCTGGGCCCTGTGTGTGTGTGTGTGTGTGTGTGTGTGCGTGTGTGTGTGTGTGTATGTGAAAGGGTGTATTTTGCTGGTGTGTGTGTTAGGGGCTGTTTTGTTGGTGTGTGTGTGTGTGTGTGTGTGTTATCACCCTCCTACCTCCCTACTGACTTGGACCCTGTGGGCTCCTTCTTCAACAGACTCTGGATCTAGACAGAGGGGTCCTGCACAAGATCAAGAAGTCTGTCAAGGCCATAAACAACTCTGGCTTAGGTGAGTGCTCAGTCTCTGTGTGAAATCCCTAACATATACAGGATTACTATGCGTCTGTAATGGAAAGTGTTGGTTTGTACGTGAGCTCTATGTCGAGGATGGTGGAGTGTAACGTTGATGAGGAGAAAGAAAGACACAGAGATAGCAACCCTGTCTGCATTCCTCCCATTCCAGACACCTGTCTCAGCAGGCTTGGGGAGGAGCAGAGGGGGACTCTGGACTCCCTCTCTGTTGATACGTACAGTCTCAGTCACTCAGGCTTTCATCCTGCATTACTGCCCCTCCCTAGCTTCCCTCTAGAACTACAAATACCAGCTGGCCTTGGCATTTTATTGGAGTGTAATATTGACTCACTGAAAATACCTTATTGCCACTCAGGCTTATGTCTGGTGTGGTGGGTAAACTCCAGAACATGCACTCCTCTATTCACTGTTCATTGTTCTGCTCACGGAACAGACATGCAAGCATGTCATGACCATATTATGATTTCTATGTTTACTGAAAAATCCTTTACTTTTTAAGTATAGAGTTTAGAGACAGGAAGTGAGCTGAAACATTGTTCTGGGTTGTGAAAGAATACAGGAGCAATATAAATACAATGTGTTGTAAAATACACTCACACATGTCCAAGAATGTTTCCTGTCTTGCAGGGTAAGCTCTTCTGTGTTGGTGTTGCATCATACCAGACGTCTAACATTCTGTCACACTTTGAATCCATGGCACACAATTTGTGAGCCACTAGATATGTATACCAAACTGAACCTTCAGTCTTTTAGTAATCTTGGTACAGAAGTCATTTCATGTGTTAGCCAGGTATTGTATGAAGGAGTTATAACTCACTGCCTCGTGATACTGTTTAACACAGTTAAGGAGGGCAGTCTTACCCATAGGACAGCATATCCTGTTTGTGATGTGACACAGCAAAATATAACATAGCAGAATGTAGCATAGCATAGAATTGGATATTATTACATAATAGCCCAGAAATTCCATCTACATTGTGGTATTTTGTCAGAAACAGAGACTGATCTCCGTGTTTCTCTTAGTCCATGTTGACAATGAGGAGCAGTACATCCAGTCCGTGGAGAAGTTTGGGGACAACTCATTCAGCAGGGACGACAATGAGGTGGGCTCTGCCTTCCTCAAGTTTGCAGTCCTCACCAGAGAACTCACAGCTCTCTTCAAGAACCTGGTGAGTGCCCAGAGCACCAGCCACCTAACCCTTCCATGTTGTTCACCTCATCCATCTGTCTCTCAGTTCACCTTTCTTGGGGGATAGTATTTCACTATCTGGCTTTTCTGATGTTTGCAGCTGCAGAACATGAACAATATCATCACCTTTCCATTAGACACGCTGCTAAAGGGAGATCTGAAAGGTGTGAAAGGGGTATGTGTTTTGAAATGTGCCTGCGAAATGGTATTATAATTCTGTGGAGACTTAAGATTACTGTTGGAGTTGTTGTGCCTAATATTTGCCTATGACTGATAGAATGTACATTGCAAGCAAACAATGTATATGTACTGATTGTTGGAATGTCTGTATACATTCTGTTCATAATCCTGACATACATATTGTTTTGCATTCTGCAGGACCTGAAAAAGCCTTTCGATAAAGCCTGGAAGGATTACGAAACAAAAGTGTAAGAGGCAATTGACAAGCTTTCCCCTGCTTTGCCCTTTCATTCGAAACTAGAATGAAACTTTCATTGGAAACTAGAGCAGCAGATGGGTGGGTTCAGCCCAAGTTAGCGATTACAGCACAAGCACAAACACAAGGAAAGCACGAGGTCTGCAATGTGGGTGTTTCTGAAATGCTTACCTGATAAAACAACACCTCAATCTCATTGTGTTGGTTTGTTCACAGCCAATAGACGGAGGACTTTTACAGGTCAGCTGGCACGTTTCATGAAACAGCTGATAAGCCAGACAAAGACAGGCCACATGATAGCAAAAAGGACTATCCAGCAGCCTCAGTTGTGAATGCTCTATTGTTAGTAAGGTTACAACAGTGTAACGTCTGAGAGTGACCATGTGAACACAATGGACAGCCAAACTTGGATTCATCTCAAGAGACTCTGGTGTTTGAAGCGTATTTAATCAGTTACTTAACACAACAGGTATTCCAGTTTACTGTGTGATGCTTGACACAGAAAACAATTGCAGGGAAGCTACATTAAGACGTCATGAATGTCAATCTTTGAGGTTTGTTCATTTTGCTGAGAAAGAAGGTTCTAGTTTAAGTGTGTTCATCAGGCTTTGTGCAGACTGGGCTCCATTATGACCTTTGACCTTTGTGGCTTGTCCTTTCTGTCCCTGTCCTTCTTGTCCCCACAGGACTAAGATAGAGAAGGAGAAGAAGGAGCATGCTCGGCAGCATGGGATGATCCGGACGGAGTTCCGGGGAGGAGAGATCGCCGAGGAGATGGAGAAGGAGAGGCAGATGTTCCAGCTGCAGATGTGTGAGGTGAGGAGGTGCACCTATGCCTCCAGACCACCGGAGGGCACTGTGTTTACTTAGATTTAGTCATTTAGCAGACGCTTTTGACCAGAGCAACTTACAGTGAGTACAGGGACATTCCCCCGAGGTAAGTAGGGTGTAGTGCCTTGCCCAAGGACACAACGTGTCCTGGCAACGTCAATTTGCACGGCCGAAATCGAACCGGCTACCTTCTGATTAATAGCCCGATTCCATAACCGCTCAGCCATCTGACGCCCTTGATTTGACATTAGGTATGAGGGTTGGGGCTTGTGCTCCATTTTATGTTGTACCTTCAGCTTTGATTGCTGGTTTTTGAAATGTCATGTCTTCCTTCCTCAATGATCTCCGATGTGAATCTTAGCATATGTAAAAGTTGAGGAAAGAGATATTTATGTTCCTGTTGTCTTATTTTCCATGCCTAATACCAATCTTTCCTTTCCTAGTATCTTCTGAAAGTGAATGAAATCAAAGTCAAGAAGGGAGTGGACTTTCTCCAGAACCTCGTCAAATACTTCCACGCCCAATGCAAGTATGTTGTTCAGACAACCATCTGATGTGACCTTAGCCTTTTTTGACTCTGAATACCCATGAGTGTATCTCACCCCTCCCCTCTGCTCTCCTATCCTCTCTTCTCTCCTCTCTTCTGCAGCTACTTCCAGGATGGGCTGAAGGCAGTGGAGAGTATGAAACCATCCATAGAGAAACTGGCTACAGACTTGACCTCTGTGAGAGCTCTTCTCTCTTTCTGTCCTAAGTAGAGCATTCTCAGAACATAACGTTGTTGCTGTTTTCATAGGTTACTTCTTTATATCATGGTGAAAAACGTTAATAATTATCCTTGCATATTTAACAATGCTTTCGGTTAACTTTCTGTTTTCCTCTCCTCTGTGGGCTCCCTGGTGCTTCTGTCCCCAGATCAAACAGACCAGCGATGGAGAGAGAAAACAGCTGACTCAGCTGAGGGATACTCTCAAGTCCTCCCTTCAGGCGGAGCAGAAGGAGGTAAATGACAGCATGTTAGCGTAAAGCCATGGAATCTCCGGGCTACTTCTGTAGCTACTGTAGCTGTGTTTTTTAACCAGCTAACCTGCTTATGTTGACACTGTTAGGAAAGGGTGCTAGGTACACACACAAAATTACAATGCGATTTCCCATTTGGAGTTGTCCATAACCAGACGAAAGGATTTCTAAAGAGTTAAACAGCTTTAGGACTGCAGGATACAGTACATTCACCCTCGCTTGCCACAGCAGCCTGGCTTCTCAGTGAGCATTATTGTCTCTAGAGAATATATGATTCACTCTCCAAGGCCTCCATGTAAATTTCATGGCTCACAGATTCCACAGTCACCCCTCCATTATTTGAATAGAGCGAAACCCAACCACAGCCAGAGACATAATGCTGAATCACTACTGTAGGATGATTAAGGCAAAGTAAGTATTGGTGAAAAAGTCTTTTAGACTCGTCTCTCTTCTGTGTGTGCATGTGTTTGTTTGTGTGTGTGTGTGTATGTGTGTGTGTGTATCAGGACTCCCAGGCTAAACAGAATGCAGGATACAGTCTGCACCAACTCCAGGGCAACAAAGCCTACGGCACAGAGTATGATGGCATGCTGTACAAGAAAAGCGAGGGGTGAGTCGACATGGAATAAGTAGAGCCAAAATACAATTTAATGTCTTCACAGATGGGATTTGCACCTGTGTTCAGTCGTTTGTGATCCACACTATTAGAAAAAAGTGCTCTCTGTAGAATAATTTCAAGTATATTATGTTTGTGAATGATCCAATTTGGTTCCAAATTGCACCTTTTTAAAAGGTTTGTAGTTTATTTTAGAAACAGTTATTTGGGCCTAAAATGTTTCTATTTGCTCTAAAAGGGTTGTATCTGCATCTCCTAAAGGGACTAATGGCTCCAATGTAGTGCTCCTTCCATCTTTAATACGGGCGGACAGAGTGGGTTAGTGTTCAGTAGGATAGTGTTGCTAATGCTTGTTTCTATTGTATTCTTTCTTCAGCCTGAGGAAAGTGTGGCAGAAAAGGAGGTGTTCTGTGAAAAACGGCTTCCTCACTATCTCCCATGGAACGGTACATGAACCTCGACATGTTCTCCTCACTTGCCTTGCATGTGAAACTGAGGCTTTGCTCCCTGCTCGGGTGTTCTGCATGGTAGCACCCCCTCGGGGTTCTTAGGGGGATACTTTCTCTTCTCCATCAATAAGAAACATACAGAAAGCTCTGGCCGAAGCACAATTCTTTTTTTATATTTTTTTTTTTGTGATTTTGAAGTTTTTACCTGTAGAGCCAAAGAGCATATCAAGAAAGAGCAAGCAGAAGAAGAAGAAAAAAAGGAGGAGGAGCATGAGGAAAAGGATGACAGAGTTCAGGGTGGGAAGAAGCACTCTGCACGAGAATGTCTCCAAGGCCAGAGAATTGTAGGGATAGTTTGGACACTGTCGCAGTAGGTGGGACACGATCGTCCTGATACCTATATGCTTGAGGAGAGTCTTAACCTTGAACAATTCATGCCTTGGTTACGATACTCAAAAGGGTCTTTTTATTCCTCAGAAATATCTATTTCCCCTCACCACTACATCAGTCAGCTGGCTTTGCTCATGCGATAGGTTGACAGACCCTACAGTTTTACCCATGCCCTCTGTCAGAAGGATAACATTGTTATTTATTAGGCACTCCCCTCCCTCTCTTTTCTCACACTCCTCTCTGTCTGTGTCATAGGCCAATGCACCCCCAGCTAAACTCAACCTTCTGACCTGTCAAGTCAAGTGTAACCCGGACGAGAAGAAGAGCTTCGACCTTTTCTCCCGTGAGTTGGTTGTTTCCCTGTCCAGTTAGCAAAATGGGAATGAGTCTGGAACTTATCATTTTCAATTTCCAAGGGGTGTAAGGGGCAGACCAGAATGCCTCTAGACGCAGTTGGATAGAATTGGATAGATACAACCAATCAGAGCAACAAATCCTCTTGGTTGTTTACGGAAATGGCTCAACAGCACTCCCCTGTACAGTCATCATAATGAACCCACCTCATATCCAATAAATGGCTGTGATTGGCCCAAACAGATTCTGATAAAGAAATCAGTTTGGATGGGAGGGGGGCCACTGGCCAGACCCATCAGAGTAAATGAAACATCAGAGCGGGCCGACTGGTCTGGCTCCCAGAGTAATCATGAATACTGTAACTCACACCAGTCAACTCATATGATTCACTTGAAACTATTTTGTTGTACTGGGGGGAGTGTTTATCCTTTAACATGACTATATTGGCCTGCTGGCTAGTTTTCAGCCAGAGTGCCCTGTGCAGTTTACAGACTCTATCTTTCTCATCTTACTGCTTCTGATCTTTGAGTTGATGTTTCTCATGCCGCTCATTGTCTGTTTCCCTAAACAGATGACAGAACCTATCACTTCCAAGCTGAGGACGAAGCAGATTGCCAGATGTGAGTGTCTAGCAGAGCGATGAGACCGGTCGACATCTGGGTGCTCTTCACGTTGTCTTTGTTCCTCGCTGACTCCCTGATTTGGATTCTTTTTCTTCTTCTGTGGATGTCCACAGATGGATCTCAGTCCTCCAGAACAGCAAGGAGTTGGCTCTGAACAATGCCTTCCAGGGAGAACAGAACGATGGGGAGAACAACATTGTCCAGGAGCTGACCAAGGCCATCGTGGGAGAAGTGAAAAGGATGAGCGGCAACGACATCTGCTGTGACTGCGGAGCGCCCGGTGAGAGACAGAGAGCACTCTGGGAAATTAGCAGTTGGCTTCCTCCACCGGGCTTCCGATTGCTCGGTCAAGCGGAAACGACGGAATTGTCTGAGTTTGAGTGACAACTCGACATGGCATCCACACCTGTGGAAGAATGTTTTGTAGGATTATTGACACTCGCTTTTCTCACTGTGCTGTAATGAATGTGCTGGATTTTTGTCTGTTTGACAAGCTTGTCAGACGAGTTTCTGACAGACAGCCTATTTTTTGCTCAATTAATCATCCCTGTTCTCTGTTTCCAGGGCCCACTTGGTTGTCTACTAACCTGGGTGTGCTCATCTGCATTGAGTGTTCTGGGATCCACAGGGAGATGGGCGTCCATTACTCCAGGATCCAGTCTCTCACTCTGGATGTCCTGGGAACCTCAGAGCTCCTGGTAAGTACCTCCTCAGATTTGAAATACTATTGGAAATCCTTTCAAATACTTATCTGTACATGATTGATTGCAAACCAACACAATAATCCCTCCAAATTCAAACTTCACCCAACTGGCACTCCAGGGAAACTTTATTAGGAACATTTTATTTGATTCCTTTTGAAGTACTAGGAAATTGTATTTCCAAACTCTAATTTGGTGTGTTGTGGAGGCTGTGGTTGCTGGCTGATGTTTCATGTCAGCAGGCTTGGTAGCAGGAAACTTCATCTGTTGTGTTCTGTGTGTTCCCTTAGCTTGCTAAGAATATTGGAAACTCCAGCTTCAATGAGATCATGGAGGCAGACCTGTCTTCTCAGGGAGTGACTAAGCCCAACCCTTCCAGCGACATGTGGGTGACAAGGAAGATCCCACCCACCATTCTCCTTAACCACCATCACTTTCCCTTCAGCATGTGACATCACAACAAAACCAGTCCTGAATATTCTTCTTTGTTGTGTTCTCGCCTTCAGGCAAACACGGAAAGATTACATCACAGCCAAGTACACGGAGAAGCGCTTTGCACACAAGAGGCATGTGGACCTGCGTGTCCTGTACGAGGCGGTGAGGACTCGCGACATCCTGTCCCTCCTCCAGGTCTACGCTGAAGGAGTGGACCTGATGGAGACCATCCCCATGGCCAATGAACATGTGAGATACACATCTGACCTTTGTTCTCAACCAATAACTTTCATTTTCTTTTAGTTCATCTGTCTTTAGTTTTTTGGTGCTTTTTTTCCAGCAATCAATGCGAGTCAGCTAGTGTTTTTTGGGGGTACTGTTGCCTGTAAGTATCCTCCTCTCTGTGCTCTTAGGAACCTGGAGAGACAGCATTGCACCTCGCTGTCCGAATGGTGGACCGGACATCCCTCCATATTGTCGACTTCCTGGCTCAAAACAGGTACAGAGGCCTCGGCAACACAGAAAGATGTGCTGCTGCACTGTCTGTCACCACACCAGGAGCATCACAGATCTAGAATGTGAAGACAACATTTCACATATTTACCAGTTCAATACGTTGTGACCGTTATTTACCAGACTCTGTGTGTGTGTGTGTGTGTGTGTGTGTGTGTGTGTGCGCACTCCACAGTGGCAGTCTGGAGAAACAGACAGCCAAAGGGAGCACAGCTCTTCATTACTGCAGTCTGACGGACAACAGTGAGTGTCTCAAGCTGCTGTTGAGGGGTCGGGCCTCCGTCAGCATCGGTGAGTCACCCACAACACTGGAACAAGTGACCAGGAGCGCCCATGAGTCCTATTGAAAGACATGTTTTGATTGTTGGTTTGCATTTGCAGCCAATGAGGCGGGAGAAACGCCACTGGATATCGCCAAGCGCCTCCGTCACAAGCAGTGTGAGGAACTGGTGAGTGTTTGAGTGGTCCTCTGTGTTTAGACTTCACAGATTGGAGGCTATCCCTGTCATTTTGGGGTCTGCGAGAGGAGGTTGATGGCGTGTGTGTGTATGCGTGTGTGTATTTGCCAGCTGAACCAGGCACAGGCTGGGAAGTTTAACGTCCATGTGCATGTGGAGTACGAGTGGCGTCTCCGCAACGATGACCTTGACGAGAGCGACGACGAGATGGAAGACAAGGTGAGCACTAGGGGGGTTAGGGTTAGGGTTGGGGGGGGGGGGGGACAAAGCATGATTCCAACGAGGGTCTACGGTTCAAATCAAACGCACCTCAAAGACTCTCAAATGCAGCGAGTTATTCAGATTGCAGCTGCTTTTAACCCTGGTGCTGAGAACAGCACAGCAACACACAGTTTTAACAATGTTCTTATAAGGGGTTGTGTTGACCCGGTGTGTGTTTACTCTTTCCCCCCTGGCCCCGCCCCCAGCCCATCCCCTACAAGCGAGAAGACCGCCCAGTCAGCTGCTTCGTGCCAGTCACGGGTCAAATGCAGCCCAACCTGGCTTCCATCGCCCGGGACGCCGCCTCCCTGGCCAGGGACAAGCAGAAGGCCCAAGCATCCAGCCTGATCAGCAACGAGACCTACGGCACTGTCATGGAGTTCAGCCCCCCTCCACAAGGGATGACCGGGGGTACGGCGGTGCCAGGGGCAACCCTCCCATCTCTGCCCCCACTGCCATGCCTGCCTCCCCTACCATCCCTGCCTCCCGTACCATCCCTGCCTCCCAGAAATATTGGAAAAGGTACAGAATGTCTAATTGTGTAAAGCAATTTTCTATGCATAGACAGAAGGACTGACCTTTAGCACTCTTAAACAGCTTCTGTGCTTAAGCCTGGTCCGATGGAGGTGGTGGACAGACAGCGGTCATCCTCTGACCCTCCGAACCCCCTGTCTGAGACTGACAGCTCCTTGTATGGTGAGATAGGATTTTATCCCTCTGTCTGCTTTGAGTGTCGGTGGGCGGGGTTTAAATGTTGATTGTACCAGGCGGGAATAATCCAATAAAATGGATGAATAAACATAATTAAAAGACAGCAAATGACTTCTGTTGTGTGGCTTTCCAACCTGTATATCATCACTATGCTAACTGTACTGTGCCTTTTCTTCCCCCCGGTTCCTCCAACAGTGCTTCCCCCAGCCGCCCCCCCTCCCCCAGCAAACAGGAGGATCAGTATGATGGAATTCAAGGCCAAGAACTTACCTCTACCCCCTCTACCCCTACCTCCAACACAGCCTGGGCCGGCTGCACCCACCTTGGTTCCTACGGCCCCCCCTGCACCCCTGTCTAAACCCACAATGCTACCCCCCGTACCTCCGCACAACCCCAATAGACCCAAAGGACCCAAAGGACCCAAATCGCCTACATCACCGACAGGGTAATGCCGGGCTATTGGAGAGGAAGATAAAATTAAGTTATTCTCATCCATCCACAACTATCCACATTCATTTAAAATGTTTACGTTTTTTTCTCTTCTGGGGAGGTGGTTTGTAGCAAACTGAACAAATGAACAAACTAACTCAAAAGCAACCTTATGTTGTCTCCTCAAATGTCTCCATCAACACTAGAGAGAAGTGTTTGTAATTGTGGTCTTCTTTATAAGAGCTGTGTGTGTGGTAGGTGAAGTGAAGAGAATCCTTCTCTGATTTCAGGCCAAATAAAAACCATCCTCAAAGGCCACCACTTCGGACTGGATCTGTAGATAGACCAGGTAAACACACACACATTCAAAGGGCTGTCATTCATCACAATATGGGAGGTGCTATTTAGTCATATGCAGTACTATGTTTTCTTGTTTTGTGAACAGCCAAGACTTTGCCACAGACTGGATCTGCTCAGAGCCCTGGCTGTCCCCCTGCTCCAAGGCCCCGCACAAACCACCCTGTAGGTTCCAGCTTCTTCCCAATTACTAGTTACAGAAAGGAATATGTAGCGTTACAGTCTACGTAAAGTAATTAAGTCAAATGAGACTTGAGAATTCCATTAACAAATACATGTAAATGTCTGGTTGGTTGTTGGTGCGTTTTCTTCTGTGACTCACATCTCAGAAACATGGACCCAAGAGGGTGAAGGCCATCTACAACTGCTCAGCAGACAACCCAGACGAGCTGACCTTCAAAGAGGGGGAGGTGATCGTGGTGGATGGAGAAGAGGACCAGGAGTGGTGGGTAGGTACTGCACCTCCAACACACACGTCACTGCAGGAAACAAACACAACCTACCTTCCACCCCTTATTGGACAATCACTGATCTCACATTGCTGGATTGGTGACATCTGAGAAGACATGTGTGCTTTGATCTATGACATGTCTTATCATGTCATAGATGTGATTTCCTCAAGTGGAAGGGGGGGGGAAATGATGGGAAAATTCAAACAAGATAAAAGGTTTTTACAGTTTTTTTATTGTATTATTCTAATGTGTCCTTTGTGTTTGTTGTAGGTGGGACACATTGAGGCAGAGCCCTCTAGAAAAGGAGTGTTTCCTGTGACGTTTGTACATGTCTTCACAGATTGATTCATCAAAAAGTGCAACCAAAGTTGCCATCTTTTGGCCCGAGTTTCACATTTGTTCATGACACTGGACTGTAATGTACTGGACTGTGCTGCATATCCTGTTTGTGTGCCTGAAACTGAATGTGATATGGAAAATGAGTAGTATGTGATATGCAAGAATTCCTTGTCAGATAAGATGGCAAGTTGACCAGCTAACCCAAATGTTGAGTTGAACATTGTGTGCTGTTTAACAATCCTGATTTATCAAACAGGAGTTATATTTGAGAAGTATTGATGACGTGTCAGCCAAATACTAGAAAAACACACCTTTACTTTACTTCTTTGTGTTTGTTACTGGGACTATAAAAATGAACAGAGAGGAACGTGTGTGAAATCAAACAGTGCCTTAGTTGTGAATCTGTGTAGTCTTTATTACACAAGGTGGTGTGTACACATGAGAGAAAGACCTCAAGTCTTTCTGCAGTGACATGATTCAGGGAAAATAATCCAGGACACATGTTTGACAGTTACTGTGATTATCATGTTTGCAAAGTATTTCTGTGTATTGATGATGTTGAAAATAGGGTTACAAGGTAACTCGTGTATAGGTGTTTGATTTAGCAACAACTACAGAAATGAAGTCGTAAAATGTAGTGTACTTTCATTCTGTATACTTTGGATGCATGATCAGCTATTAAAACCTAAGGAACTCTGTTTAGTGATTGACTGTATTTTGTGATCATACATTAATTAATTGATCATCGTGTATTAGAAACTGATTGTATATATTCAGCAGTGCAAACTTGCAAAGAGGACTGAACCATGGAGTAATTCGTTTGGCGCTTTCGTTAAATTTGAGTACTAATTGTTTAACTAAATTAGAAGCAGGAAGACGAAAGCGGAACCAATGAAACAACTGATGAGACGGACATAACTTGTCACTGGACCGGAAGTACCTCTGTTAACGTGCGCCGCTGATTTGCACAACTTTTGGGAGGAATGTTGATGATCTACTAAACGTATTTATTCTGTTTTTTATTTTATTTTGCGGCAAATATGGCCACAAAACGTAAAGTTGATGTAACGGTACCAGCCGAGGAGAGTGACCAGCTCCTCATCAGGCCTCTGTAAGTTCTCAACAACGTTAACTAACAATAAGTAGCATAGCTAGCTAGCTAACGTAAGCTTACAATCGATAATGTAAAGTTGTGACAACAAACAATAACAGTAATTAGAATGTACATGGTTAGATAGCTATCTTGGTATTCTGTTAACCTGAACTCTGTTGGAATATACGACACAGCTAGCTTGTGTTATTGTTAACGAGGTAACTAGCTAGCTAGTTGGTTATCCACCATCATTGCAGGTGTACAGTAAACACTCAAGGCTAGCTGACGTTACTGTTATCTTGGAAAGGTGTTTGACTCTCGCGTGGCTGTTGTCTTACTCAGGGGAGCTGGTCAGGAGGTGGGACGGTCCTGCATCATTCTGGAGTTCAAAGGCCGAAAAATCATGGTATTAAAATGACAGAGACGCTTGCCGCTGACGCTGTCAATGTAACATTTTATTGAGGTAGATTGAATGAACAAGCATAAAATACATGTGACCTACTGACACTTTCAGCTGGACTGTGGAATCCATCCTGGCCTCGAGGGCATGGACGCCCTTCCTTACATTGATTTGATCGATCCAGCTGAGATCGACTTGCTTCTCATCAGCCAGTGAGTGACCTTACCTCATCGAAGTGATGAGGATCTTGGACGATCAGTGTTTGATGACGTCTGTTGAACTGACTCGATTATATTCTTTCTACTAAATGTTCCTCCTTTCTTCTAAATCTCCTTAGTTTCCACTTGGACCACTGTGGAGCCTTGCCTTGGTTTCTCCAGAAAACCAGCTTCAAAGGAAGGACCTTCATGACCCATGCCACCAAAGCTATCTATCGCTGGCTGTTGTCTGATTATGTAAAAGTCAGGTAGACTACATTCTAACTGCCTTCCTTGTTTTCGTTTGCTTCACAAAGGCTGTGTAATACAGTGCAATTCCAAGATGGCAGCTGAAAAAAAAAAATTACAAAAAAAAGCTTGATTGTCACGTCTCCTTTTCTAGCAACATCTCTGCAGATGACATGTTGTACACAGAGACGGACCTGGAGGAGAGCATGGATAAGATCGAGACCATCAACTTTCACGAGGTGAAGGAGGTGGCAGGGATCAAGTTCTGGTGCTACCACGCCGGCCACGTCCTCGGCGCCGCCATGTTTATGATCGAGATAGCGGGCGTCAAGGTGAGATCTGACAGTTCTACCCAGTAAAGACTTCTCCATGCTCATGTCATGTTAGCTGTCACACAAGATAAAATAATACACGAACTTCCCCTATATGTATAAAAGCTGTATGTTGACCAAGAAAAACATATTTCCATCCTAATTCTGACCAATAGGTGGCAGTTTTGTGTCTTACACTGAAACAATAAACTTGCAGTAACGTGTGCTGACAGTTTGCTGTGGCGGATCTGTGTCTCTCTGTAGATTTTGTACACAGGAGACTTCTCTCGCCAGGAGGACCGGCATCTGATGGCAGCAGAGATCCCCAGCGTCAAACCAGACATCCTCATCACAGTGAGTTTTAGCTGAAGCACACATTAACATTAACATCACACCTGATGACCAACCACAGCAAAAGAGGCTCCAATGGCACCATGCATCGCCCCTAAGCCCGGACGTCATCTGGTCTTGGTAATTTGTCTGGCTGGCCATGGTTGTCTGTGTTCTCCCAGGAGTCCACGTATGGAACCCACATCCATGAGAAGAGGGAGGAGCGAGAGGCCCGCTTCTGCAACACCATCCACGACATTGTCAACCGGGAGGGCCGCTGCCTCATCCCTGTGTTTGCTCTGGGCCGAGCCCAGGAGCTGCTGCTCATCCTGGGTGAGACGGGGCCGCAGCTCCCCCCCTCTGCTCACACACCAACACTGGCCTGTGTGTCCGTAGGCACCCAGCAGATGTACTCATCCTGTGTGTGCGTGTGTTTCAGATGAGTACTGGCAGAACCATCCGGAGCTCCATGACATTCCCATCTACTACGCCTCCTCGCTGGCCAAGAAGTGCATGGCGGTGTACCAGACTTACGTCAACGCCATGAACGACAAGATTCGCAAGGCCATCAACGTCAACAACCCCTTTGTCTTCAAGCACATCAGCAACCTCAAGGTGGGCGCCGGGCACCGAGCTGAACTCATCAGAACATATATAGACCTTACCATGTGTTTAGTATCATATAAATACATGCACCCAGCCAGGGGATTGAACGATTTGTCCAGTCAACGTTTATTCCAGAGTGCTCCTATTCCTCCAGAGCATGGACCACTTTGACGACATCGGCCCGAGCGTGGTGATGGCCTCACCGGGTATGATGCAGAGCGGTCTGTCCCGGGAGCTGTTTGAGAGCTGGTGTACTGACAAGAGGAATGGGGTCATTATCGCTGGATACTGCGTGGAGGGAACCCTTGCAAAGGTGGCGGGTGTTTCCCTACTGACTGATGGTGTAATATAGTGTTCCTCTAAGTACATAGCGTAGTATAGTTTATAGTATATAGAGGTATTTTATACTTATGTATTATAGTAACCTGGCAAGTGCTTTGGAAAGTAATTTACTTAAAAGAAAATACTTTTTTTGTGTCATGGGCCAAGCATGAAGCTGGTCTGGTTTGGTCCAGTTCTGACCATGTCTTTGTTTGTTTTGTCCTCAGCACATCATGTCGGAGCCTGAGGAGATCACGACCATGTCAGGTCAGAAGCTGCAGCTGAAGATGTCCGTGGACTACATCTCCTTCTCCGCCCACACTGACTACCAGCAGACCAGCGAGTTCATCAGGGCTCTGAAGCCTCCTCACGTGGTATGAAATAACACAGATACATTCTGTCAAACAGAAATCCTTATTATTCAGGGGATTATTATTGTTATGTTTTTCCAGTTATGTTGCTTGTGTATGTTAGACACATTGCCAGAGTGTGAGTGTAATGTGAGACGTGTGTGTGTGCGTCTCAGATCCTGGTGCATGGCGAGCAGAACGAGATGGCTCGTCTGAAGGCGGCGCTGATCCGGGAGTACGAGGACAACGACGAGGTCCACATCGAGGTGCACAACCCCCGCAACACGGAGGCCGTCACCCTCAACTTCAGGGGAGAGAAACTGGCCAAGGTGAGACCCCCCAAAACCTGCCCCCTGACTGGACACCTGGGGAGAGCTAGTCTCACATTCCCCTCTTGTGGATGAAGGACAGGATGTGATGGTTGTGCTATGCTGCAGGTGATGGGCTCCCTGGCTGATAAGAGGTGTGCTCAAGGCCAGAGGGTTTCTGGGATCCTGGTGAAGAGGAACTTCAGCTACCACATCCTCACCCCATCGGACCTGTCCAGTGAGTACCACCTCACACACACATACAAGTCAGTCTGTGTCTCTGAGGTTGTGCCTCAGTGTTCCGGGCCAAGGACCATGGCTTTGTCTGTGTCTTCACTGGAATCATTTGATCTGGAATAAGACCTCTCTCCCCAGACTACACAGAACTGGCTATGAGCACGGTGAAGCAGACCCAGGCCATCCCCTTCTCAGGCCCCATCTCCCTGCTGGTCAGCCAGCTACGCAGCCTGGCCGGTGGGTACCTTCATGCACCCCCACCTCAAATCCTCAATTAAATTAAAATTAACTACTATACTCCATATATATATATATATATACATACACACACACAGTATGTACACCTTTATTTTCCTCTTACACTACTATATTCAAGATCTATTTATACTCCATATTTACGCTCTGTTCATCTAAAGTCCCTATGTAGTCCTCATTGCCAGCCTTGTACAGTCCAAGCATGGATCCATGTACCCGGGTTCTCCTTGGTCTGCTGTGTGTGTGGGTGAGGGAGGTTGTGATGGAGGTTGTGATGGAGGTGCTGTGTCATGTGACTGCAGGAGATGTGGAGGAGATGGAGGGGTCGGACAAGATCACCATCAAGATCTTCAAGAACATCACGCTGGTGCACGAGACTGGCATGGTGGTGTTGGAGGTGAGGAGGATGTTTCTGTGTGCCTTTTTTAAACCGTACCAGAATATATCAGGAAGCCTGTTCGCTAATGTTTTATCCCCCCCCGACGTCCCTCCAGTGGATTGCCAACCCTCTGAACGACATGTACGCTGATGCTGTCACCACCGTGGTTCTGGAGGTCCAGTCAAACCCCAAGGCCCAGAAAAGTCAGTATGCAGAACCTTCAGAACCTTCACACCCCCTCCTAGTAGTTAGTCCCTAATTGATATCTCTTTTTTCTTGCTTCTCCTGTAGTGATTGAGCCCAAGCAGGAGGGAGTGGACATGGAGTTGTTCCTCCAGAGACTGGAGATCATGCTGCAGTAAGCACAAACAGATAAAAATAGTTTTATTGGACTACATTGCCAATGCTTGCCACCAATCTAGAGACTGCCATGTTGGACGGTAGCACAACAAGAGTCTCCAGTGGCACCATGCATCTGTCCCTAAGCCCAGGCAGAGTGTAGTTTTCCTAATATGATGGGTGATCTTTGTTCATGGTTTCCACAACCTTCACAGAGACATGTTTGGAGAGGACTGTGTGGACTTCAAGGACAACAAGAACCCCACCCTGACCGTGGACGGGAACACCGCCTACATCAACCCAGAGACCAGAGTGAGTACGGCCCCTCAGCGTGTCACCACACAGTCCACATTCATCCATCTGTCTTCTGTGATGGCGTCCAACCCTGCTCCCCCGTGTGTAGACGGTGGAATATGAGGAGGGCAGCACGGATGACGAAACGCTGAGAGAGATGGTGGAGCTGGCCGTCCAGCGCCTCTATGACGCCCTCAACCCCGTCATCTGAGGACTGCCCCCACTGCCACCCACGTCCATCCTGGATGACTCCCCACAGCCAGCTTGGAACCCTGGAGGAAGATGGACCACTGCATACCCTCTGCTGGGCCTTCATGAGCACTTCCTGCCATGTCATCACATCCTGTCAGCCCATGGGTTTACGTGATTGCAGAGCTGTGCTGAGATCATGTATGTCATGTCACTTCCCTCACTGGTAGAGGAGTACCATGAAATGAACATTTGTAGTCTGTTGATGAACTCATTACAATTTTGAATTGAATGCCATTGCTTGAAAAAAAATCTCTTATTGTAGTTCTTGTGTACTTATATTTTTCTTATTTCACAAAAAAGGAATCTTTGTTTGTGAACTCGTTGGTTCCAAAGGAATCTTCATCTTTCACTCTGAACAAGATTTGTGCTGTATCTTTACAAGTTATTTTGATAATTGATCAATGTTTGTATTTTTTTTTTAAATAAAGCTTTCTGAGGCCAAATGTTTGTGCTTATTTATTTCAGTTTTCTCAGTGAGGTAAAACTGTGCAGTCACAAGACATCAGTTTCATTAAACACATTTTTGACACAGACAGTTAACACTATAAAAAGGACATCACAAGTGTAAGGAAGTGGCAGGAGTTGAAAATGACCCTGTGCTTTAGTGCAGAGGTGCTTCAGGACAGAGCAGAGGTGCAGAGACATATCAGTGGGCTAGTCTGCTCTCGACACAGCTAGCTCAGATCAAGGAAGTGCTTAGTGTATGTCACATGACATCACAATGTAAGACAAATATAATGATGTATACATAAACATGTATGGTATGTGAAAACACATGAACAATGGCAAATGACAACACTCATACATCACAATGTATGGCAATTGAGAACCCATCACAAAATGTGGTAAATGACTACGCATTCATATAGGAAATCCCAATGTATGGCAAATTACATAATAAAAGTACATAAAAATCAGTATTTCATAGAACAACAAAAACATAAGGCACTATCAACAGTGAGGAGTGGTAAGTCGCATGAGGCTGTCACAACAGTAGAGATACATTTGCAAAGTTTCTGATTGTCAGAAGTCATTCTCAAACACTGTAAATTGTCTTGAAAACAGTCCCTACAAAACAAAATGGCCACCCTTGTAACATTAAGCATGTGGCATGAACTCAACGTCATTCTGACTGCAGCTGTGGTTTCCAAACTTACCAGGAAATGTTGAGCAATACTGGTTTTAGTGACTTGTTACAGCATACCATGTTAGACACCTTGTTTGTCCCACTGGGTTCAACCAAGTCTCCAGAGGTCAGGTGGTGTTTACGCTCAAATAAGGAAGTAACACCCAAAGCTGAACACCCAGCCCTATGGGTATGTTTTCAATTTACAATGCATGATGTCAAACTCAACATTAATCATTTCGTAATTGTCATCCCACATATTAGATAATACACAAGTCCAGCTTGTTCTCGTTAGGGGCCTCTTCTTCAGCTCCCCATCCTCTCTTCCTCCTCTCTAGTTCTTTTCTCTCTCTACCCACTCCCTCCTCCACATACATACACAAGCACACACGCATACACACACACACACACATCCATCGCTTTCTTTCGGCTTCTCATTCAGCACTCGGTCTCCTTGCTGTTGAGGCGTGCTTGCCTCTGCAGTCTGAAGGACATGGCCTTGTTGCTGCGTCCCAGCGGACGTGCAGTCAGGTCCTCAAAGGAGCGTGAGGTGGAGCCCTTAGGCAGGGGGAAGGCTCTCAGGACCTCAGTGTCCAGGTGGGAGTCGAAGCTGGGGTCCTCCTGGATGGTGGCCATGCGGGGGCTGTCCAGGGGAGGCTGGTTGGAGCCTGGGCTGGGGATGGAGGCTGGGGCAGTGGCAGGACCTGCAGCTGGGTCCAGGGCTGGGGCCAGGGCTGGGGCTGTGAATGGGGGTGAGATTGGGGGTGTGCTGGTCTGCTGGGGGCCGGAGGCCTGGAAGCGCATGGCAGCTGAGAGAACAGAGGGCTTGAAGATCCTCACTGAGGATGAGTCCAGGCTGCTCAACAGCTCTGCATTCTGGAAACACAAACAGGGCGTCAGTGAGTGGGGAGGGGGAGGAGCATCTCCATGACAACAGCACATTCTGTGATCCTGCCCGAGCAGAACTTACGCTTGAGAAGAACATGGACTTGGTGTTCTGTTCATAACGCACATCGAGTTTCTTGTCCTAAAATTCACAGAAAAAAAGATGTTAGTGACAAACACAGCCTGTGAACCATTTGACTCAAACGGAGAGCCCAGTGTGCTGATGTGCTGTGGTTGGCACCCTCTGCTGGTAGTGCTTTTGAAACTTGTTTGAAAAAACTTGTTTGAAAATTGCATGTACATGGGGACATTGCCGTCCCACTCTTCCTGCCGCCCTAGTCAGCTGCCTATGTCGCCTGTAGGAAGAGCCGGCACTGGGAGAGCCTGGGCACCTACCACATAGTGGACCAAGATACTGAGGGGGACCCAGAAGACGAGTGAGAAGACCACCACTGAGCCCACAATGTTGTCGGCCAGAAACTTCCCGAAAGTGTTGATGTCCAGCTTATCGATGAAATCCCACAGCCTCTCGATGACATCTTGGATCTCCTTCATACACTTTCCCTGAGAGGAAAAACAGGACTTCTAAATCAGGGCTTGGAGAAAGAAAAACAGAGAGCTGAAAGGGGTATTTAAAGGCCGTACCGCTCCGTCGCAGAACCCCACAGAGCAGGGTTTGCCCTTGCGGAGGTACACAAAGTTTTCTTTGTCATCCTGGTAGGGAGCGCACACTCCTTTGGCGCTGCGACAACACACTTTACAGGAGTTGGTGTCTAGGAGAGAGGAGAGGACTCATCTATTTTTGGGCTGCATTTTAAGTGTAATACTTAGGCAACATCTCTCTTATGATCAAGACTTTTGGGGGAGGTCATCACTGTGACTATGGTGCCATTAAAGGGCCATTTGAGCTGGGTACCGTTGCAGGCGCAGGAGTGCAGATCCAGGACTGCCTCACAGAAGGGGATACACACTCCGCCCAGACACTCGCCGTTGTCCAGACACACTGTCTTGTCAGCAGCATTCTCAGGGGACGGACACTCGCTACTGTTTCCTGTTGGGGACAAAAAGCAACCAACATAAAACATCTGACATTTACATTTAGCAGACGCTCTTTTCCAGAGCGCCTTACAGTAAGTACAGGGACATTCCCCCGAGGCAAGTAGGGTGAAGTGCCTTGCCCATGGACTCAACATCATTTTGCACGGCCAGGAATTGAACCAGCAACCTTCTGATTACTAGCCCGATTCCCTAACCGCCCTGCCACCTGACTCCCTCAGAAAACACAGGGACCAACATTTTGATCTTAAAAAGGTAAACAATTGTTTTTGCTTAAAGGCAGTTTGTTGTGTCACAAGAGTGTGAGCTAGTTAGAAAATGGCATGTGTTCCATGTGATCAATTTATCATTTTATTATCTGGCGGTATAGTGAGTAGTGTGCTGTGTTGATGAGCATCTTTCTCTCTCATCAGTGGGTAAAGGGCTCACCTGTGCAGTAGGCCCTCCCCTTGCAAGTGGCATTGATGGGCTGCTGGCACACCTTACCCTTCACTTCATACTGGCAATCTTTACAGCACGCATCGTTCCGATCACTGCAATGGGGGGCGGGGCAAAAGAAAAGAGAGAGAGAGGAGCCAGATGGTTAACCGAGACAGCATCGCAACCAAGAAGCTCTACATTTCTAGAACATCCATCTCCCACACACCCTCAACTCCTCTGCCCCCGCCCCCTCAGCCCCGCCAGCGATCAGAGGAGCGGCTGACCCACCTGCACGTGGCGTTGCCTAGGAGCTTACACTCGGATGTGCAGCAGCGGTCGTTACTGATGTGCAGCAGCCCCGGGTCACACTCCTCCCCCTCCTCCACCCGAGAGTTCCCACACACGTTAATGTTCCTCTCCCGGAAACACACGGGGGCCTTGGCCCTCAGACGCTTCACGATGGAGCTCTTACTGCAGTTAGAGAACAGCTGGGGGCGCCAAACACACCACCGGGATGACACCACTTGTGGTCAGTCAGTGAGTTCATATTAGAAGCATCCAGCTGTTATTGTCACCTTATATGCAACTGTCATGTGTACACTACAATTCTACACTAAACACATACAGCACATAGGTAGTGTACATCTGGCCCTGTAGAAGCTGTTTTGGGATGGAACGGAGGGTTACCTTGTTGTTCGAGTGGTCCCCACTCACAGCGATGGGGTACATGATATATTTGCCACCCTGATCCTCCCTGGGGGCGCAGTAGGGGATGTTATCTGGGTCGTGCTCCGCCCCAAAGTTATGACCCAGCTCGTGGGTGGTCACCAGGTCTGCCTCCTGAGAAGACCAGATGGTACAAGCTCTGCTGATTGCTATCTGCTCTTTCAGAAAAAAACACGATCATCCGTACAGCTCCATTCACACACCTTGGTGAGAATCGTCTTCCCATAATTCATAGTGCTGGTTAGCCCCGTGTTGAGGTAGATCGATCTGGGCTCCGTTGCCGATGAAGGACACTCTAGAGGTGGAGAAACGAACCCTGAATGATCCCCAGAAATACAATATATTTCAGCAGATATTCAGCAGAAAAAGTGTTAACCAGGGGTAACCTGACAAGAGGGCTTACTCTCTGAGCAGAGCCCACCAGGAACGCCTGGTCTGGAGGGGGCCACGTAGGCCAGGCCCAAGGTCCCACCCTCAAAGTCCTGGTAGGTGAACAGGTGAGCCAGACACACGTTGGGTGCATGTTCAGCGATGTCGACGCTGAATTGCTGGAATGAGAGAACAAAGAAATCATGAGAATGAGAGTAAGGTTAAGACATTGTGTCCTCATGCTGTGCAGAGTCATCCTTGTTGGTGAACTTTGAGTCTACCTCAAGGAGCGTCTTCACATCCCATACATCCTCTCCCTCCACTGGACTGCCCACCATATTGAAGTGGGCAACCCCAGGTTGCACAGAGGTGGGGCTCTTCTCAATGATGATCTGGCGAGGATATTATGGGTAAGTAAACAGGATTGGCATTGGTTGTATCTCTGAGTGATGTCATAACATAGATCTTCACCTGTTGGATCTGGACCCCATAACCTTTGAACTCGTCATCCCATGACGTGTTCCTGTAGATGTCGTCCACACGATCGATCAGCTCAATCTGCAACAGGTACACTCAGTGACCATAGGAACATTTGTGTAGGACGTTTCTGAAATTGTTGACACTCATTAAAAAATATCAATGAAACAAACACTGGCGACATGTTGTATTTTGCTTTTGCATTCTATTCACATTTTAGTATTAAACATAGATTGTCCCTAATGCTGTTCATTCTAAACACTGCCCCCACCAGGTAGTTTAGGGTAGTGCTCTCCTCGTTGCGGCCCATGTGCTTGAAGAATCGGTGGTCCGCCACCAGAAGCAAAGGGCAGGTGTTCTTCTTGTGGTCATGAACATAGCGCTTCTCTCTGACCGCAGACTCTGAGGACAGGAGAGAACAGAGAACAGAGGAGATGAAACAGAGTAGAACTCTGTCAACTTCAATCAACTTCCCTCAATCTGCCCCTCCTACAGCCTCTACAGTTATGTCATCGTCACCTCCCTCTGGTACCACACCCATATCATTAACCTCCCATGTATAATTAATGAGAGCAATGAGGGTATGATGATTAATTTAACTCTAGTTGAATATGTTGCCTGTGTGAGCCAGAACGTAAGCTGGGAGCTGGAACACACTGCCTGAAGAAAACCTCCATTATCAACGTCCATTAGAAATATAGACAGACATTTTTGAGGTGGTACACAGGTCAGCACAGGGACAGGATGTGACAACCTTTTTTTCACTGAGGAAGCTCTGCTTCCCTCACTCCACTGAAGCTGGAGGAAAAGCAGAACAATAGGACACTCACGCCATGTGTCTGTTGCTGTGATGTATAACCGGAGATTCAATCAGCTTAAATCACTGACTGGAGAAATCTCACCATGGTGCACACACCCACACACAGACGCACACGTACACGCCCCTGTCCACGTGCCTTCATCCCACTCTCACACACACCCTCCATTCTAATCTGGAGCTCACCCTTTCCCTGGCTTTTCTCCTCCTCCAACGGTAGGCTGGAGATAATGCTCTCAGGAAGTAGGTCGTTGGAGTTTGCGTTTACGTAGCCACAGACGTTGGGCGAGCCCAGGCGGCTGATGTTCCTAATGTCCTCAGAGCGGTATACCAGCAAACGACCATCGGGGGGCGTCCCTGTGAAGCGCCACAGGGGCTGGGGAGGGGGGAGAGGGAGAGGGAGAGAGAGAGGGAGAGACACCAACATCTTCTCTTAGTCTTAGGCTTAGGAGACAGTTTGTGTTATAATTCTCCTTTGATGAGAAGGAGGGTACCTCTATGTTGTACTCTGTCTCGTCAGTGAGGATGTGTGCAGAGAATTCACCATCATCAATGTGTGCCTGCACTCGAGAGTTCTCCTCTCCTTTAAATGGATACAGGATGGTAAGTAGGACTATGACATATATAATCAGACACTCCAATTCATACATTTTAGGGCTTTTTAGAAATTGCTATTCAGGCCGACCTGATTGTCTTACCAATGACGTGTCCGGTAAAGTAGTTCTGTCTGTTGACATCATACCTCTCCTCTCTACCATCCTCGTTCACAAACACTGCCCTGAAGTCATCTGTAAACAGCTCTGTGTTTGTCCTCAGGTACAGCTTGAAATGTCTGAAAAGACAACAAAGACACTGATTCCAAGATCAACTACAACACTCCAATTAGAGAGGAGGCAAACAGAACAGAATACACATGATTGATTACAATAACCAGTTGCTTGAAGAGTCTATTTAATATACTTGTAATTGAAACAGGTCAAACTTTCCACATGCAAACATGCCTCAGTAGAAGGGTCTTTCCGATGGTATTATTACCTCTGCAAGGCTGTGAAACTCAGCAGTTTTTCAACATGGGTGTGTGTCTGGATGTCCCGCTTTCTGACTGAGTGGGTCTGGAGATTAGCAATAGGTAAGACTTCAAAGTCTGTCAGCATTACGCTGAGGGTGTCTGAAAGGCGGGGAGTGACACTCAATTAGTTTATTGATCCAAAACAGCTGTTTCATAAACCAGACGGATTTTGTATTGATCCAAACAGATCGAAGTTATTACACTTTTCACGATATTTTGCAAAAATATGTTTTCCTACTCGCAAATTATCTATAGGCAACTCGGCAGCTGTATATGTAAAACAGTTGTGTTATTGTGTTAAGTCATGAGTCATTCATACACTGTAGTTTAACGGAAAATCAAGTTTGTATATTACCATGTTCACGGTCTTCAACATCCGCAGGCGGTTTTGTCCAACAATTAGTTAGAAATCGAGTGAATAGAAACAAAAATATTAGCCTCATGTCGACATTTGTGATTACAATTAATTGTCAAAAGCTGCTATCACTCGGCTGAACAGTTTCTTTGCTCCTTATGAGTTCTCCTCTTAACTTGCTTTTCTGTGCACCAAACGGGTGAAAATGTAACCAATTTCAGTCACTGTAACAAACTGAATCCGATTCTTAATATGTTTCGCGTGTCTCTATTGTAACAATTTTTCGTGTTAAGAGCGAGCGCCTGTACACCCGGAAGTACTGTAAACTCGGTTAAAAAAAATGCTGGTATTACAGACGGATATACTGTAAAAGGGACGGATATCACTCCATTCTCTCCATCAATGAACGACCTGTCGTTTACATCCACTTGGATCTTTAGAAACTAGCAAATAAATGTAGACAAGCAATTCGAAGAAAGATGCGAAAAATTGTGGCGTTAGTCATCAGCTCTTACATAAGAATAATAAAGCTTTAGCAGGGGGATTGCAAACTGAGCGACATCTGCGCAGATCTATTTTTAATGCTTGGATATGTTATCTCAACGTCAGCATGTCCATTTAATTCGGTGTTTGTATCCAGGCAATGCCCCATTTTTAGACCTGTAGGCTACCATGTAAGAAACCCCCAAAACTAATTTTTACACAACGTAGCCTCTCAGATGGTCTAAGATACTCTCTGTTCTGAGTAATGAGTGTCACTGTGATAGACGAAAATATTCGCGCAGGGTGTGAAGTGGGTTTCTGTAAGCCTGCTATACTCAGAAGTCTCAGCCAGTCTATTAATAATGTTTCTGAGCTTGTATGTATCTGAACTTCGAAGTGGTACTCCTGAAGTAGCTAAAGTGACTGTCACTTTAGCTCATTTTACATTGTTGACTTAAAATTACTATACACATACATTCAGCGATCATCCTATCATAATGTAAATGTACGTGACACAGAGTTAGATGTTTCTCACAAATGAAACTAATTTAAAGACTCAAAAAGGTATGGTTTATAAAATGTAATTTTTTATTCATGTTACATAGCTGTTACATTGGGCATTAAACATTTTCACAAGGCTTTGGGGACTACAATCAATGATTAGCAAAAACACAAGTGGTCTGAATTTCTAATGACAATCACTGGACAAACCATACACCCTCTCACAAGTGCACAAACCTGCAATGAAAAGGTTTTAAACAAGTGGGACTTGTGTATGCGCAATATTAATTTCCATTCCAGTGTACGTTGCAAAAATGGGCATGCATGTACTTTTAGTTTTTTAATCCTTTTTTTTGTGTTTTTTTGGTCTTAAAGTGCCACCTTTTCCTTGTCAGACATGCTACCAAGTAACACTGAGGTGAATATTATGAACAAGAGGGAAAGGGGGGGATTTTCATGACCTTCCAGAGACCATCCATCACAAGAGACAGTTGCCTGTTGGATTTGTTCTACAGAGATGCTTGTGGTCTTGCTACTTAGCTTGAGAACAACGGCCTCAGAGGAGTGTTACAGTTTACCTACGACACTAGGCAGGTGTTTACAGGGCCATGACTGGGAGATGGAGGTCTCCCAACATTCCTGTCAAATTTGAGAATGGCGTGACAGTGTTGCCATCCCTTTCTCAACCTAGCCGTATTGTAAATGCATTCTAGGAATACAAGCCCGTCTAGATACATATTTTTCTCTCTCCTTCATTGTCAGTCTCATGTCAAACAGACAGTTGATGTTAACGTTAGGTGAAGCTAGTAATCCTTTTCTAGAGCAGAAACAGTACATCAGGGAGGCCAGGACAAACACCAACTCAAGAATGGAGATATCACGTTATTCATTTTGCCTCTTCATACCAAAAGCAGAGTGGTGAAAACTAAAATGATTTGAATTTCCACACATACACAGCTCCATGGCGACAACAAACTTTCAATACTATAATCATTTCAAGTGGAACAACAAGGAATGAAGATGTGTAAAAAGGTTTCTTTTTTGTCTTTTTAAATTTTCTGTGCCGAGGACAGGGGGCGCTCTAGTTCTCTCCTCCTTCTCCAGCCTCGGCCTCATCTGCTGCATTGTCAGACGTCCATAGCTGCAGGAAGTAGGGGGGGGGGACAGCATGCATAAAGCACTTTGTTACTGTGTACAAAACACCCTTTATATCACTGAATCACTATCACATGACTGAGCAAGTTCTTAAGAAAAACTGAGGAACTGCCTCGTTTGGAAAATACATCAGATCAATAGTGTAAATGCTAGGGAGGTGCAGTGGTGCGTGTGTGTGTGTGTGTGTGTGTCTGGGGGGGGGTGCTGCGAGGAGGCCAGAGGATCTTACTGTGAGGTTGTCCCTGAGCAGCTGCATGATGAGCGTGCTGTCTTTGTACGAGTCTTCACTCAGGGTGTCGAGCTCTGCGATGGCATCATCAAAGGCCTGCAAGCACACGCACGTACAGTGGTTCACATTTGGGTTGCACATTTCATGCATTTTCCTTAACCGGTAGTTGAACATGTTAATCATGAATCGTCAATTAATCATTAAGGACTAAAAAACAAAATGCACAAACAATTTTACGGAAAAGCCGGCGCTTGCGGTGGTAATGATGAATATAGTGGAAACACTGGGGTGCAATTACTGCCATTTGTACACTGACAATGGAGACAAACGTCATCAGTTGATACAGTTGATAACCGGTTCAATTCTTAACAGCAAATAACCGATTCATGATAAATCATGAACATCCCTTGTTCACATACATATGTACAGGGAGATGAGTGTGTGCGTTTGTGTCTACAGATGAACCTTACCTGCTTGGCCAGGGCACAGGCCTTTTCTGGAGAGTTGAGGATCTCATAGAAGAAGACAGAGAAGTTGAGTGCCAGGCCCAGGCGGATGGGGTGTGTGGGCTGCATGTCCTTCTTGCTGATGTCAAACGCCTCCTGGTAGGAGTCTTGAGAGTTGGATATCGTCTCTGAGGAAACCAGGAAGGAAGGCGACATTTAGATTGATGGCAGGGACAGTGACATTTGGAAAGGTTGAGAAACCAAAATTCAGACAATGTGACTAGTAGCAAAGAGACAACGTAATGTCAAGACGCCTCAGGGTACGAGTGGGGTCACAGACATGGAGCCCATTTAGGCCAATGTCATTTCCTTAGCTGTCGAGTGTCCTGAGTCAGTACTGACCACTCCAACCATATCTGGGAGTGATACATGAAGTACTGTGCTTTAAACAATCCCTTCCATAAAGCAACTTCACCTTTTTATCTTTAGTGCATAACTAATCTTCCTGCATTAGCTAGGATACATGTCGCCCACATAGAAGCAAGTTAGTGAAACACTAACTCAGTCGTATAGTGCCAAGGAATTTCCTTCCGTTCTAGAGTGAAGTGAGGGGTCATGCTGTTGTTGGGGGGAGAGGATTGGCAACTCAGACAGCAGTAATCCTGACTCGTATGATGTGTGGGGGTGGGGGGCGGACTTGGGAGCAAAGGGGCCTGACAGCAAGGCAGCAGAGGCCTGACTCACTGGGAGGGAGGGGCAGCCGGGTGAGGGAGGGCAAGCTAGGGAACGTTCAGAAACACATCACCCATGTTTAGAGCCCAAACCCACCCAGCCTGAACTAAACAAACAAGCTTGTCGTCCCCTTGAGCGAGCGTCTGGATCCAGCTCCAACACACACAGATCTAAGCAGAACTCCAAGCCTTCTAGCCAGAGAACAGCAGCTTGCTGGGTCAGGGATGCTTGAGTAAGAACATGGTAAATACCCTTGAGGTCCACAATCATTTCATGTGAAAGAAAGAAAATTCCAGTCCAAAACCAGATTGCCTAACTACACTGGCCTCATTGACAATCTGGCAGCTGTCCTCAGCAACAATATAAAACACCAAAAAGCATCTGCTAAATGAATAAGATGAAGTGTGTCTTACTCGACCACAGTAACATATGCAGATTAAACTGTTCCATGTGCACCACCTCACTCTCACTGAAATACTGGGTATGTCCAGGGCAGACTATGGCCCCTGGCGTGAGACGAGGGCTGGACTTACCCTTCTTGTCATCCACGGAAGCCACTTCGGCCAGATATCTGTAGTAGTCTCCCTTCATCTTCAAGTAGAAGACTTTGCTCTCTGAGTTGGGGGCGTTGTCAATCAGGTATTTGCTCAAAAGTCCCTGTAAATGGAGAGGGGAGAGAATTATTACAATTCATTGTGCTTAGGCATCTACCACAATGGTACAACCAAGATGAAAACGCAGGACTTAGAAATAAGTCGTTAGCGGATATTACCACTTTAAACCAAGAAGACAGAAAATACATTTTTGGAAAATGGGAGAGGAGGGGCATGTGTCAGGTTATCCCCACAACCCATAGATGTGGTGGGATATTTCTTTTGGTGGCACATTTATACAGACTGAGACTTAAGTCGCAGCCGCATGAAAAGTCAAACATCAATTAAAAAGACTTAAGAAATGTTGAGTGAAACCACTATGTAGTCATGGCTGCTGTACACAGGAACATAACCCCGGCCTCAGACTTGCCACACACTGGTTGTGGTAGAAACAAGCTCTGCTGAATGCTGGTGCAAGACATGCACAGGCCTACTACTGTCTCCCTGTGTGATCACAGTTCACAATTTCCCCCGGGGGAAAGGCCTGTAACATGCTTGTACCCCATGCTTGGCTTTTGCCATGGTTAACCGCTTCCTCGCCTCCCGTTAGGTCAGCACTGGTAGGAGAGATGAGATCATTGGTGTAAATATGGTTCCAGCATCATGTCGAGGGTTAAACCCAGCTCGAGGTGACCCTGCACCAAGGGGAGCCTGGGTGGAGTCACCATCACACAGACTGGACTGACTGACTGACTGATTAGCAGCGCCAGAAAGAGATCTAATTTACGACAACTATCCCGGCGAGGTCAGCTATTTGGGAGCGTGGGGGAGTCAACACAAGACTAGAGTAAGCTGCATGTCCTGGAATAACACATGCTCTCCTGCTCGAACACACGATCAGCTTTCCGCAGAGCTGGCGGCCCCAGGAACAGGGCAGGGCCAGCCGCGTTTCCTCTCAGAGGCATCCTCACCACAGACATCCTGACGAGAGGCACCTCACACAGCCTACACTGAATGCAGACATACAGAGCTCCCACTGAATACACGCACACAAGACAGTTTGCTTTCTGGCTCATGGTATTGGCACACACTTGATTATTTCTCTGCATTCTCATATCTGCCTGTTCCATCTTGTCCCTGGCAAGCGTTTGCGCTTGCTGTAGGGAGCTGCCTTCACGGAGCAGGAGGAATGTGCACACCTGACATATGCAGAGATGAGAAGATGGATGAGAGCAGAAGGCAGGGCAGGGCACCTTACTGGGCATCAACATCAAGGCAAGGCATACCATATTATTGATCAGGTTGAGACATAGCCCATGGCATGTCTTTTCTTACAGGCTTTTTCTAGGTTAGTTCATTTTGGCTACACAGATCACATCAGTCGCCGGGTTGTTCCACAATGTCCAGCAGCACTAATCACATTCAGCCCCTGAATCGTGTACCTGTACCTCTCTGGAGAATGTAGCCTAACAGTATTAGGATTATGTAATAAAAGAGCCTGCACGCCGTGGCCCAGATGGGGGCCTGGAAGGGCAAGTCTACCAGATGGCCAGCGCAGAACTGGAGCACACAGAAGCTGTCCTCAGAGCTCGCTCGGTAGGAGTCCCACCAGCACTACATCCTGGATGTGGAAGAAGATGATGATGATGATGATGATGATGATGATGATGATGATAAGGGCCAGGGTCAGTGCAGGAAGGTAGGGACAGGATGTGATGGGGGGCCACAGATGGGTGGCTTTAAGGTCTCTGCAATACAGAGGTGCCATTTGCATTGCTTGCTAGCCTGCACAGAGGTGCGGACAGTTAGTACCGCCACAGACCGGATCAAAGGGTGCGCATATAAAACGGAGCAATCTGGATTACTGTGGATCGGCTTTAAATTGGGTGCTCCAGCTCCCAGCATGCTCTGGCATAGATACAATACCCCACTGAGATTTTCTTTCCCCATTTTTGTATCTACATATGACTGTGCCCTTTCTAAACAGTCTTCCCAGCAGACGTGACAAGCTACTTGAGAAACTGCTAGTTGTAAAGACCATTAGGACCCTCTAGCTATAGTGTGTGGGAGAACAGGAGTCACTTCCCTTTTTGACAGGAAACCAGTGATGCTACCAAACCAACATCAACGTTCGTAGAGGTTAGCAGCAGAGAACGGAGCTTAAAATATGACGTTAGTCCATTTCACCCAGCAGCACTTGTGTGAAGGAAGTGCATTAGGCTTCAATAGCCTGTTTTGTTCTAATGGCTCCTTTTCTATGGGGCCCTGATGCTCAGGACACCCCCATGGTTCGGAGGGGGATAAGCTGAACAATGCAGCTAAGCTTTCGCACAAACATTTCTTAATCCGCCAACTGCGATAATATCTGCGCCCTATTTTTAGCACTGCAACAACACACACTCTTCCTCAGCTCAGGTTTACTTTGCTGCAGGACAAGGTGACAACAGAGGATAGTCATACACATGGGCTGAGTCACACAGTAAGCTGATGGTAAGGTCAAGCACAGTATGACAGAGTGGGACAGTATCCTTCAACACTTCCACATAGTACGCAAGAAGGCAGACACTGGATATTTGGACCAACGCTAGGGAGCCACGATATGTAATCTTAGCAAAAAGACAAGTGCCGTTTGTCACCATGACCACCACACCCACTCGCAGGTGCAACAATAAACTTTTTGCCATGGAGACAACCGATAAGACGGAAACAGCAAACAGTTCAGATAGGAAGTTCAAAGCCAAGTTAGCCCCCCCCCCCCCCTCCCTCCCTTCATAAAGACGAGGATGGTGCAATCCTAATTTAGTCTCTCTGCAGTACAGTGGAACCCTCCTGGTGGCCCAATTTTCACACTGTTCTGCCTCATTTCATTTAGCATAACAACTTCTGACAGCAAAAGAGATTCACGCTAAATGTCCTCCTTCCAACCAGGACCACTCGTGTTAAGATGATCTTGACAGTAAATTCTCACTCAGGTCAGACAGACCCTGATTGAGTATTCGCTGCAATTTCCAAGAGAGACGGTTGGGGGTGGGGGAGAGTTGCAGCTTTCTGCCTGCAACAGATATATTGATTCTGGGCAGTGAGTAGAGAAGGTAGGTCATTCCACTGCACCACTGCTCACACAGAATAAATTGGTGCAGCCTTCCAGCAGTTTTAGATGAACATCACTATGACTATCTTGCAAAAGCAAAGTCCGTGAATGAAAGTAGCTCCTTATGAACAATTATGGCTGTCATTGTCTAACGTGACAGTGAGTATTACAGTTAATTGTCATTTGTAGCATAGCAAATCAGCTATTTTTATTCCAATTGTGTCAACATCAAGGGAATAGTACTTCACTTAAACCATGCTACTTTTTATACCCCGAGTGACCCCATTTGTTGCTTGTGCTAAACCCCCAGGCTTGCAGATGATTTCTTTCTAACGTCGTCACTGTTCCTTTCCTTTTTTCCAAATAGGCATTACAAAATGGCTCAATTGATACATGCTAATCCTTGTGATTGTGAAACATGGCTACACGGCTCGACTATACTTACCAATACATCGTTGCAGATCTCTCGCAGCTCCGACTCCACCTTCTCCCGGTACTCCTTGACCATCTGAAGCTTTTTGTCGCTCCCCTCAGTTTTCTGCTCGATAGCGGAGATGACCCTCCATGCTGACCTCCGAGCTCCGACAACGTTCTTGTAGGCAACTGACAGCAGGTTTCTCTCCTCGCATGTCAGGTCCGCTCCCTGCTCCGTTACATTTTTCATAGATGCTGCCATGTCGTCGTAACGCTCGGCCTGTTCGGCCAGCTTGGCTTTCTGAATCAGCTCCGTTTTATCCATGTCTATGTAATGTGTTCAAACTGTCGCTCGCAATTAACTGTTCAGTCCAAAGAGAAGGGAGAGGGACAACCGTTTGGAGCAATAAGGTGAAGATCGTGAGAATATCAGTAATCCTGTCAGAGCACCTGGAAAGATGGGGACAAACACATTATTACTAATCTGTCGTAGTGGAAAAATCATAAAAATGTGGCGAACCAGCAAAAATCTACTTCCAACTGCTGCAGATACTGCTGCTGATGCTTGACAGCCATAATGCTGGCCTGCAGTATTACTGCGCCTTCCATTTGTTTAACTACATTGCTTATCCCTCATTGTCAGACTAAATCACATACAGTTAATTAACGTAAAAGTAGTTTAGAGTTACCTTCCCTGCTAACTAACTGGCCTTCAGGAAAATAATGTTGACTGGTTTGTACCAAATACGAACGCAATGCAAGCTACAAAGCCAATGTTAGCTAATAACGTAGTACTGGTAGCTTGTGGAGTACCAAAATAACTTGACTAGTAACGCTAGTACTTCACTAGTTAAGACAAAATAGCTTGCAACGTTTGCTAGCTAGCTTAGCTAGCTACTATCCCACGAGACGCCCCGGCCTGACGGATTTGGCTGCACTGACAGTCAGCAAAGGATTGACTACTTTAGTAAGCTAGCTACACCGTGGCTTTAACGCGCAGATATTTAACATTACCAAACGTCCCTTCACGTTTCTTTCCAAAATAAATAAATAAAAAGTTAATCACAAACAAATTAATCTTTACCAGATAAAGAATTTTCTCTCCCAAGCTTGAGATGTTTCCGAGCCGCCCCTCCGTGTAAGCTCTCAGCTCTGGGTGGAATAAAATCGTACGACTTCAACCAACCCTGACCAGAAGGCGTTTCCAAGAGAAAGTTTACCCAATGATACCTCGGTATTGTGAAGGACCTACCGTTATCACTCAAAATGATAACCAGTAGGGCTATAGCGCGGGGAAAGAAGGCAGACTTTGGAAGCCACGGGGTCTCCTCTTATTAGAGCAAGGGAGATGACGTCATCATTGCCATGGATATTCACCCTTGCACACACACACACACAGGCGCGCGCGTGCACATAAGGAGCCTGAATCAGTAATGGGTGTGGTGAGTGTAGGATTTCATTTATTTTTTGTAAACTTTTAAAGCAGGTGGAACAAACACATGGATGTGGATTGATCTCAGCTTGCTGGAAGACAAGACAGGCAGAAGGATTTGTGCAGGAGTATCATTAATGTGTATGTTGCTAATGTGTAGGACCATAGCCTAATATAAATGTGAGTAATATAATGTTCATTTCAGTATATTCTGCCAAATAATATATATATATTGATATGTAAAATATTATTATTATTAAGATGGTAATACATAAATATAACCAAGGCAGTTTTCCATCAATGTAATAGATTTGATAGACAATGAGAGGCCATCGCTGTTACATTGTTTTATTGATTCAAGAGCTGCAGACAGACAATCCCTGCAGTGCATAAAGATCAGGAAGGAGACACCCCAGACTAGACCCTCCCCTGCCTGAGTCAGGTCAGGACTCTCCCAGTAAGGAGCAGCCACTCCAGTCCAACCAATCCAGAGTCTCCTCCCTGAGCCTCACAGAAAGCCCCCCCTCCCCTTCCCCCCACACACACCAAAAGTTTATACTGTATATCCTCAGTGTTCTGATTATGTAGTGAAACATGAATGGAATAATACAGGTCCATCATGGTGTTCTATGTACAGTAGTAGAGACATTGTAATTTAGTTTGTAACGTTGAAGGGAGCCAGTGGTACATTTATATACCACACCAATTAAATGAGTGTTGCCCTGTGGCCAGGACACCATCATTCCAGATGGCAGCCCATGGATTCCCTCATCATACATTCCCTCATCATTTGTATCATCACGCAGTGAGACTGTTGGGATGAGGTCCAGTGTCCCCACATCAATGTGCTCAGCAATAGCTTTTTTGCCAAACAGACAGCTTGGGAACCAAAGACAAGGTGGTTCTTTGCAACCATTCCCTCCTTTCTATTAATTATCAGTGAATCATTGTGTGTCACAGCCTCGCCCATTTGATGACAGAATCTTAGACAGATACGTGTTCTGACGACTGACAGGTAGATCTGTCAGAGACATGGCTCCCTCAAGCGCAGCTGCAGTCAAGATGGGTTTTTATTCCTGAGTCTGTCGAAATCTACGGTGCCTTCTCTGCCTGTCTAAGATGGGGGAGGGGAGAGAGAGACGGAAAGAGAGAGAGAGATGCAGAGCGGGAGACAGAGAGAGGGGGGGGAAGGGAGGGAAAAGGGAGGAAGGGAGCAGAGATAGCCTTCTGAGAGTGTGAAGAGAGGGTCGAAACATTAGAAGCAGAGGAAAGATGAAGTATTAAGACAGGAGATAACATCAGCCATAGCCTGCTCTCTGGATTCCAGCTGAATGTGGGACACAGACTACTGTAGGTGGGCATGTGGGCAGCCAGGGAGTGTCTCCCCCAGCCAGACCCCACGATGACCCCCCAACTCAAACTCATACCCTGCGCTCTCATCCAACCCCCCACCCCACCCACCCCATACACAAACACACACACACACCAAAGTATATGGCACTCATGCTGGCAAGCGCATAACAGTCTCTGAGCTGTCAGCCGGCATTACGTAATGTGCACTCTTTCTGAAAAGAACTGAAAAAAACCCTCTGGGCGTTGTCTCGCCTCCTGAAACCTGCCTGGTAACAAGGCAGTCTCAGTCTGTGCTCCAATCCTTCCAAACCTTACCACACGCACACACACACACAAAGTCACACATGCACATGCACACAGACATGTCTGGTGTCTGTTAGACCCAGCAGAGCTGTATTGTTAGCCATACCAGGGAGCTGGCATGGCTCACAGATTCCTGTTCGTCTCCAAAAGGTACCTTCTGAATACAAGAGTGAGACTATAGACAGGCATCCCATTACATCCACACACCTCGCTCTCCAACACATCTAAAAACAGTACCTGGACAGTACAGTACAGCAGAACATTTACAGCTAATCAATTTGTGGTTTGCAATGATACAGCAATTCCTCACACTAGACTTTTTAATTCTCTGGTATGCTAAGCTTGTTGGCGGTGGAACTAATTCCTAACAATTGGAATGTTTTATTTATTTTTTCAGTAGCATGTGAAAGAATAAATTCTAATCAAGCTTAAAGGGATTGGATGTCATTATAGCTCAATCAATTTCACACCATTGATTTGTGAGCTCAAAATGCTGAGTCACGTTGATGCGTCGCATCCTCTTCCTGCTGGCGCACGTCACTCATCTCTGTATCAGGCTTAGTCAGGCATCCTAGTCCACCTCTTCACCAGCCACTGAGGTAATGGCATGGAACTGGCTTTCAGCTTGGATCCCAAATACTAATATAATGTATTCTAGTGATTATAGGCTACTGGGTTGATTAACCTGATTCCAGGTCAGCTGAAGGCATAATTATGTCAAGTTGAACAGAGATAATAATGTGAAGGGCCACATGAAACCAGCGAGAGGTGGTCCATGTCAATCATTGTTGGCATGTATTGACTTATGTGGAGGCTTTAAACATGCAGACTGCATTGTGCCCCTACCCCTACCCCCATCCCCAGCTAGATAATGAACATGTTTTAATTCCCAATGAGAGATGCCGTCGTCTATTGTCTTCATGTGTTTCACTGTGAGAAAAAAGGAGAATGAGGAAACCAGAGTCATGTGTTCAAATCTTTCATCTCACGTGTCACACAGTACAAACTGATGACCTGCTTGAGAGTACTGAGAGAGCAAGAGAGAGAGAAAAAGAAAGTTGCAATGTTATATTTTAGATGTGTGACTATTACATATCAATCTTTGAAAATTCCAGAAGTTTTAATCCATACAGCAATGAGTTGTGCGGGCAAGTAATGAGTTCTTATTGGTGCAAATATGGGCATAATATTTTATGAAAATTAGATATGGATTTTTCAATTGAGACATCTGGCTCATTAACATTTGATGAAAGCTTTGCTTGGGAACAGGCAAACATGATAAATATGTGCACTCTCTGTTCTACTTTTGGGATTCTTACAAATATAGTATTTAAAACTTAATGGATGTCACACTGTTCTAGGATCAGCAACGGAAAATTCAAATTGTCTGGAGAGCAGAATGAAAAGGAAACCGTAGAGAGTATGTGAGGATAGACAGTACTGAGTTGGGGGACAGTTTGAAAAAAAGAGAAAAGAATCACGATTAAATTGATCTGTCGCCATACGGATGTATGAGGGGGCTCTAATAATTCTGTAATCAGAATGAGACTGAGGCAGAGTAATGAGAGTGAGGGAGATAAGATGACAGAGAGGAAATGCAGGCAGGGAGCTCAGGAAGCAGACAGATAGAGAGGAGTAGGGGTGGAGGTAGGGCAAGGTGGAGAAGCTCCATCCAGATACTGTAGATAGCTAGATATATTAATTTTTTATAATCTTGACTTTGTGTTCCTAGAAAACAAAAACTGTTACCATGCAAACAGATTGAGATTATAAATTATCTCGGTCTATGAGCTGTTTTGTTCCACAGACTCGTGCTTTCTCAACCGCAAAATGAACAGATAAAATGAACTATGTTCCTGGAAACTTGATTTGTTTAACTTTTATCCGTCAAATATTGCCCTATTCCCTCTGAGGTGAGATCAAAGATCTGCAGACACTTTCCCCAGCGCCACACCTAAACGCCTCCCTGTGATTGAGCATGAATAAACAATGAGAAGAGCCTGACTAATGGAAGGGAACACACTGAGTCACGACGCCGGGAAATATTAGACAACAGCACAGCTTATACGAACTACACTTCAGTTCCAACTCCCCAGTCGTGCCTGTGGCTGTTACCTTACGGTGCCCCAGGGTTTGGGAGGCCCCACCCTGCAGACCCAAGAGCGCCCAAGGAAAAAAAGGGAGAGTATGGTAAACAGGCATGATAAGCATGCTGGAATAGCCACATGCCATAACTATCTTCTTTTTTTTGCCACTATAAATGCATGTTCCGGCTGAGCTGTTAGTAGGAGCGTGATGTACTGTAGAAATAGTGGGTTATTAAGTCTGTGATTGGTTGGTGTTGAGATTGTGTGGCCGCATAAAAGTGTGGGGAGGTGAGAGCTTTTTGAGCTGATATTGAGTGGGTGCTCATGTACAACTGAGGACACTGAAGTGATTCGATCCATAGTCTGAGGGCTGTCTAGTAGCTGGAAACATTACTACTCATGGCCACTAACCATTGCAACACCTTAAAATAATACTCATTAAAAGGTTACATACATAACATGTAATACTGTCTCCCTGTTGTGGCTCACCAGGTGTATGTGTGTGTGTGCGTGTGTTTTCATGCAAATGGAACAATTGGGTACAATGTATGTCTTTCTACCTCTGACTGTCAATGTCAGTCAACACGAACCAAAACAAGGAGCTCTTTTCTATGACATCAAATCCCAAACTGACAGGCCAATGCTTTATCATAAATGATTGTATCCGGCCAGTTGGTGCCCAGTGTTCTTTTGTCACTTACTTTTGATACTGAAATGTTTCAAAGAAACTCTTCAAAAGCTATACGTTTCTGTTACTGAAAACAGGTATCTGCTAAAGAGACAAATCAAACCATCCAGTTATTGTCGGAGTATTTCCTCAGCACCGTACTAGATTAGATTATTGTGATTTGTCTGGGCATCAAAGCCATTTCTCGCAGTGCCAAATGCTTACATGGCATGAAACACCAAGTGAGTGCTTTGCAGAGCGACTGACACCATGGTTTCTGCTCTGAGACAGACTTGGCTGGCCTGTACCAAACATGTAAATTATTTATCACCAATGCTCAGCAGCTTTTAAACTCCTCACTCTCTTCTTCCTTTGATAAGCCAAATGAGTGAGTGAGTGAGTGTTGGGCCGTATGACTAGCGATGGCCACAACGTATCCCTCAAAACTGACATTAGCAGATAAACTTGGTTTTATTTTACACCCTTTATGCAGTCACACCATGGAACTCATGTCACTGTCAAATTATAACCACAACTAACCAAACCTCAGGTAAGAATTCTACAAACGCCTCAGAAAACTCATAAAACTACTTAAAAGAACCAGGTGTGTCCCTGCTCATAAAACAAGCCCTACTGGGAAACAAGTGGTAAGTTTGATAGATGTGCAGAGATGGTCTTGTCAACCAGTTACAAATAGAACTTCAGACACCCCGAGGCCAGCTGTAAAAATGGCCCCCTTTGTCAGTCAGGCCTCTGTTTACCTCTGCTTTTTTACCATCACTTGGGGAAACTGTGGTTTTAAAGCCTGAAGTTGTAGTTTATGCATGTCAGTGTCATCATTTTATGTCTGCAAGTCTGGACTTAAGAAGATAGGACAGGAAGTAGTGGGCAGATGGGAAATTAACTAAACATCTCATAGACATCTCTGTCTGTCTGTGTGTGTGTGTGTGTGTGTGTGTGTGTCTCTCTCTCTCTCTCTCTCTCTCTCTCTCTCTCTCTCTCTCTCTCTCTCTCTCTCTCTCTCTCTATCTCTCTCTCTGTGTCTCTCTCTCCCTCTCTCTCTCTGTCTCTCTCTCTCTCTGTCTCACAGCTTTTCGATTTGATTTTGGAAAATGAAAACTCACTCCAGGGAACTCAGATGTCACCTAAAAGAGACCAAAAAAAGAATTGTAGATATTTAAGGTCATTTTTGACCAAACAATGCACTGATCAAGAGAAAATTACAGAAACCCTGTGCTCTAGTCTGGTATCGCCAGACCACTTCACAAATGCATATTCGTGTGGAACCTCTCAGGCAATTTTCGATTTCCAAGGGCCGTTATCTACAGGCACAGGCCAAAATGCCTCTGGAATTGGATAGAAATGAATATGCACAACCAGACCAAGCAACAAAGCGTCATCTTGATTGTTTACAAAAATGCATTTTAAGAAAGAAAACTTAGTAAATTGCTACAATTTCTCTCTGTAACTTTCTATGTTTGTCTTAGGAGTATCAAGTCCAGGACAAGAATTTAACAAATGTGAACCATGCAGTAAAGTAACCTGCGGTAAACCAGAACGAAGATAGAGTGAGACTTTTGTCTTCTTGACGGACATGTTGTGACTGGAGAAAGAGCTGTTGTTTTAAAAGTCATCACAGTAATTAGTTTTGCTGCTGCATTCTCACGCATCTGCTGTGCATGGATTAAAAGCCCATTAGAGGGAATAAGCTCCCACCTCAGTTTTTTCTCTCCTACACTCTCTCTCTCTCTCTCTCCCCCCTCTGTCTCTACCCCCCTCACACCCCATCTCTCTAATATTCCTCTAATTACATGTGGGTGTAATGGGTATGCAACGGACGTGGTCTTGCTCCGCCAGGGCCGTCGTTCGCTGCCATCGGGAGTCGAACCTGCCACCTCTGGACTGCCAAGCGCCACCACTACCAGCTACGCCAAAGAAAAGTTTGCTATTCATTGACGCGGGTGGCCCATTACATACCTGATGAGTGAGTTTCACCAGTTCACACCGGTTACATGGGCTAATTTGTTTTCTTGTCTTCAGTGCATGGGAGCTAGCCATAACGGGATGGTACACAACTACTCTGACATGTACACAGCATAATGTTGTCCTTCTCGTGTGAGTGTGTGTGTCACATGGGCTGAGTAAGTGTTGAGAGTGAGAAAGGATACTCACAGAAGGCCTCCCATCCCTCGTGTGTCACATGCAGAGAGTCCAAGCCCCTCTTTCTCAGCACAGAAAGAGTGACATTGATTCTAAAGATTGGCTCCCACAGGCGAGGCTCAAAGGAGGAACATCAATAATGCAGATCATTAGCTGTCTTCTTCAGGAGGCCTCCTTTTAGCTTGGGGGAAATCCATCAAACAATGGGATTTCATCTCTCTCCCTCTCTCTGTCTACATGAATCTATATCACCATTACCTCCTCAGATCTCTTGTTCTGTGAGACCAATCCAAACTTCAACCTAGCAACCTGTGACCCGTGTTCCCTTACCTCTGAGTTCCTCACTAGGCTTTCCCGGAAGCACTCGCAAATCTTGTGAAACAAATACAAAGATCCCACAGTCACATACTTTTAAAATACACATTCAGTCCCTTCTTCTCCACCAATATAAAGGTTTCATAGCCATTAAAGACTGTGGAACATGCAGCCATTCTAGGGCCATGATGAGGAATGTCACATTTGGGTGTAAGGCTGTACTTTGAGATCCCCCAACTGAACAGTTTGTAACGGTGTACCCCAAGTTCAGTCGGTACTCCATACAATACTCTGTGTTCCGATCCAATGTCCTGACTCCCATGTCTGGTTAAGCTGCCCTCCTCTATTACGCTGAGTGGAGGTTTCCTCCCCCAAAGAGAGAGAGAGAGAGAGAGAGAGAGAGAGAGAGAGAGAGAGAGAGAGAGAGAGAGAGAGAGAGAGTAGAGAAAGAGCTAGAGGAGAGGGAGAATACATGTGAAAAGATAGAAATAGGGGGGGAATAGGAGAAGAAGCCATAATGCGTAATATGGGGGAAAGAGAGAGACAGAGGTAGGCAAAGAGAGAAATAAAGAGAGTGGGGGAGTATCCGATGACACTGCCCTGCCAGTAAAGACGAGACAGATCTGAGGAGGAGAAAGGGAACGGAAGGTACAAAGAAAACACATTTTAAATGTCCATACCTGTTATTGTATGTATGTATGTATGTATGTATGTACGTATGTATTTACGTATGTACATATGTATGTACGTATGTACGTATGTATGTATGTATGTATATATGTATGTATGTGTGAGTGTTTGTGTGTCTGTGTGTTTGTGCTCCTCTGCTAACTCCAGTCGTGCTTGACTATACCCATGTGTGAATGTGAGTGTTCCTAATCAAATGGGTAAGTTGAAATTAGGCTTCTCAGCTCATCATCTGCCCTAATTACAGCCAATTAGCTTGTCTGTGGGGCTGCACCACCCACAGAGCTGACACAGGGCTTCCAATTCTCTGCTTATATTTCACGGCCCAGAACAATTACCATAAATCTTTCTAGTTCATCTTTTCACTCTTTCTTCTGCAGTGACAACATTTTCATGTGTGTGAGAGCGTTTGCCATTGTGCATGCACGTGTAGTATGTGTGTATGTACTGGTGGTGTGTGGTGAGCTGCCCTGAGACCACACTGGAAGATGAGGCTGTTGCTGTGTGCTTGTAGTATGGAGAACACATGAATAATTCAGAGCTCTCCAAGTGGACAGCATGTTAGGTTTTGCTCACACTTTGGAAGGAGCTCTCACTTGTCATTCACTGCAGCCACGCCCCCCCCCCCCCGAGTGTCAGGCAGAGAGTGTGTGTGATGACCTTCACCAAGGTCCCCCCCCCCCTCTATCCATCTCTCTCTGTCTCTCTCTCTGTCTCTCTCTCTGTCTCTCTCTCTCTCTCTCTCTCTCTCTCTCTCTCTCTCTCTCTCTCTCTCTCTCTGTCTCTGTCTTTATTTCTAATAATACCATCCCTTAATCTCTCCCTCCTCTCTACTTCTCATCTCTGCTCCACTTCTGTCTCAGTCCCCATCCCACCCTTTCTCTCTCCACCCTTCTGCTATCTTCTCTCTTTTCCAGGCGTTCTCTCTTCTCATGGATGCTCGGTATCTCTCACTGTTGGGTGGACAGTGTACCTGCTGTCTGCACCCAAGACAAAGGCTCACCATACTGTAACCATATTTTGCTGTTCCTAAGGTATCTGCAACACATATTCTCAGAAATAGGATATACCTCTAGAGGTATCTCAATAGTATAAAAGACAGGTTACGTAATGTATTCGAATAAGGTTCATTGATATGTAATAGCCACAAAAACACTATGACAGAGATAATATAAATCGGTGTCAGACTATCGCTCATCAAATTCTGAAACAGCAAGAGTGTACTATGAATCACTATGTTTAAAATGAAGGTATGTCACCAGTCCTGTGTTGTAACAACGGTGTTTGTTGCACACTCTGCCCACTTAGGTCTTCAACAGTCAATTAATTATGTGTTCCCAGCAACAAAGGAGGTAACCGGGGCTTCATGATGAGAAGACAACAGTGAGTTGCTATAGTAACAATAGTTAAACAAGCAGTGAGGATGAACCAGCCTGGGGGCCATTGGGTGGTCAGGGTGACTTGAAGGGGCGGATCCCCAGGAAGGGAAGAGTTCATCTGTAAATTCTAATGTAAAATATTGGACCGATTTTAAGGCTTACAGTTGAAAAGGATAATTTTAAATTCCTTAGATTTTAAGACAGGCAAAGAGATAGAGACAGCTGTTGTGTGTGTGTGTGTCTAGCCTGGGACACAGTATCTGAATAGACTTGCACAATCAAACACTTGCCTTGTGTGTTCTATCTTCTTCCCTGTTCCTGCTGCCATGCTTTTCACCCACACCATCGCAAATGCCCATTGCCACTTTAAATAGCCTCAGAGCTGTTTAAGTTGGAGAACTCTGGGACTTTCTCAAACTGCCTCTCAGTGAATGAGGAGGAGAGAGGGAATGGTGGAGAGTGAAAGATTGATAGAAATAGTGAAAAGGAAGCACTTCAAGTGAATATATTGGATCTTCACAGACACACACACAGTCAAACACATGATGATAAACTAATCACTTGTTTGATTGAGCACAGAGTGGAAGAAGACCCATCTTAATTAAACCACCAGTGCTTAATTACACCAACAGTATTAATGCCCAATTTGTAGCATAGAAACAGAGAACGTGTATTTTAGAAGGACGATTGAATAATAATCCAGTATCAAATGTAAACATTACTTATCAGTGGATGACATGATTTGATGAGTGCACTGAGCAGGTCGGTCAGATGTTGAATTGCTTGAAGATTAAAGACGGATAGTGAAATATCGACAAAGAAGATGCTCAGTTAGGCTTCTGAAGTACCCAAGAGACCAGAAAGAAACTCAAACGCAGCTTTGATGAGAACGTAGCAGTGTGAGACCATCAAGCTGCAAGGCGTCCACCCACAACCCTCGCCGTCCCCGTACGGAGGAGGAGAGGAACGCAGCCATTACACAACAGGTGGGTGGCGTCCCACACAAACCCACTGAGATTAGAGTGAATTACTGTCAAATGGAAAGACCCACTGCAGCTACCTCTCTATTCTGCTCTTCTGCCATTCTCATGTGCTCCACGATGCTACTTATTGCAGCGAATGGAATACAATTTAAGCTGTAAACATGTGGACTGAAGTCATAGTGGCGAATAGATCTACCTCAACTCGCTTTCTGAATTCTAACTATAAAGATAAAATACCCTGTAGGTAAATGTTTGCTGATAGAGGCAAATACTGTACTGTTATTGAGTTTATAGAAGACTAACGGCACAACATAATATAAATAGTATTAATACAGTTGCTTCTTGAGTTTGCTGATTGTCCTTAATCCTTAAGCAGCACAATGTTTGTCATGTAAAAATGATGGAGTGACTGTGAAACCTCACAGAAATCTTGTGTGAGTGTGGAGCCAGATGGTAAGGCTTAGGAGCACCCTTGGCTTTGCCAGAGGAGCTGGGCTTTCCTGCCACCACCGAAAACAGCCTTCTCTTCCAAGTTGGCCCTCACAGAAAACAAACCCTTTCTGTAATGTACATATAAGCTGAATGAAGGAACCCATTTTAGACAGTACAGGCTCTCCACAATTTGTATGTTTTTCAACTGATCACAGAATGGCTGTTGATTTGGCCTAAAGTGCTGGTGACTAGTGAGTGTCCCACCCACACACGGTTGTTATGAGTGTGCAGAGGTATTAACAAGGAGAAACCAATGTGCATAGTTTGTGTGGGGGGGAAATGAAAACTTTCTGGCTCCTGCTTTCAGGAGTACTATGGGTTTTTGGATGTCATCATGGCCCCGGTGGAGAGGTTGTAAGCAGACTTCCTGTTACAGAGGAGTGTTGTTGAGATGGAGGGGTGTCTTGTGCTTCGCTCAGTCAGAACGTAGTGGGGTTGGTCTTCTGGGACATCCCTCAGTCAGAACGTAGTGGGGTTGGTCCTTTGGGACATCCCTCAGTCAGAACGTAGTGGGGTTGGTCTTCTGGGACATCCCTCAGTCAGAACGTAGTGGGGTTGGTCCTTTGGGACATCCCTCAGTCAGAACGTAGTGGGGTTGGTCCTCTGGGACATCCATAAACACTCCTCCACCCCCCACGGCCCTCATGTCATCTCTCCTGAGAGCATGACAACCAAGAGGACGCTGTTCATTAAGAGCTCCAGAAATAGCCGGTTCTGACTTGTGTCGTTATCTCCTCGTCTGACATGCATCCTTCGTTTGTCACTCAGAGCTCTCTCGGTTCACTCCATGGCTTCCCGATGACAGAGAAGTATACAGAGTCTGTGAAACTTGATGTTTGATGCTGTATAGCATGATTATATGCTGTGCTCAGGGGGGATGATGGAAGCTAAATGCTACAAAATGCTTTCCCTCCTTTCTCTCTCTTCTTACCTATCTCTCTTTTTGTTGCTCAGGTCCTTGAGGATGTTGCCCCCAACCCTCTCTGTCTGTCTGCAGCCATGCCATTGGACAGTGTTACCATGGAGACCCCATCTGTTTCCCCAGGCCTCCCTTTGTTGTGCCAGCCAGGCAAGGACTGCAGGGTCAGCCATGGTGGGGGGTGCGCGAGGGCGACAGCTTTGTAATGATATGGAATTCAAAGCAATGTTCCTTTCTTTCTATCAGTCTTAAGACAGATAATGACAATACACCAGTCAGCATATGTAAAGATGTAACTACAAATATCAATAGTGACAATATTTTCAAACATGATAGCCGAAACATTCTGCCTGGCTACGTGAAATATATATATAAAAACAAAATGTTTTCTATAGCCACAGAGCTGTGAGAGATAATTTAGACTTCAAATGGAAACCTTTACATGGACTTCTCTGTGCTCCGTACCATTCTATCTGTTACAAGGTTGATGAGTGTATCACCAGTAGTCAGTGAACAGGGTCATAAAGTGCTGCATAAACAGGCCAGTGATCCCAGGGTATGGTGAGCTGGCACTGGCTCTTGAGAGGCTAATGAGACAATGCCCCTCCACAGAAAGCAGGCGGGCTGACCCAGCTGTGGACAGCCCTCTCTCTCCACCTGCACCATCATCACAGCAGGCCACTCTACTCAGGTAGAGGGAGACCAGAATCACGTGGGCCCATTCTCAGGCCTGCCCCTGGGTCAATAGTCATTAGAAAAGGGGTGAATTATTGTTGACGGTATGCTGGAATAAGATTCATTAGGTACGGGGGAGGAGAGCCAGGCTTCCATAGATCTTCTGAGCATAGGAATATATATATGTGATATTAACCAATAACCTTGTGGATGATGGATCAGACTATTTTATTGTACTTAGTTGAGTGTAGCTGGTACTCCATGGTTGTTACATAAAGGCAATCAAGCTAAAAGGCTTTGTCATTGAGATCTGTTCCGCATATGAGTGTCTTAAAAGGTCTTTGCTGGTATTCTGAATGTGAAAGAACACAAAAGGTAGTCTGAGCATGAAAACCTCTGCTACAATCAAAAACATGTTTTCATCTCTGAGTATTTTCCACATCTGTGACTGGCCACTCTCCCGAGGTAGGCCAGGGACGGACAGCGAAGGTTCGTCTTCCCACATTGTGCTGACTAAAGCTTATGGTAATAGTGTTGGCAGGTCCCATCATCACTCAATTACCCATTGCTCTCAGTAGCCACCTCAGGGAAGAAAACGCTGCTAAGGGATATTCAGGTCTCTACCTGATTCAAGCTTTCACTACCAGAGATGGGAAGCCAAACACTTGGGTAGAGAGGAAGGCTTGGGCTGGCCCTTCATTATTCACATGCCCACACGGAAAGGATATTGGGTGGGCTCTGTGGTGCTGCAGATTGACACTGCATACCTGCATCTCCTGCAGTTAATCCTGTTCCATCTACAGTCTGGCTAGTTAGCAGGGAAGTATGTATGGCTCTCCTGGTGGTGGTGACAGAAGCCTATGTGTAGACAGCAAGTTTCATTTGGCCAGACAGAAGGTGTGTTGACGGGGTGCTTCAGTGACTGCCATGGTGAGGTCACCTTTTCCAGAATGACAAGAGAAGGCTCTCCTGTCTGAAACAGCCCACAGTACATGGTGAGGGGGCAGTAAACAAAAGATGGGGACTGTTCATCAGAGGATCTTGGACCTTGCCCCCCCCCCCCCCCCCCCATTCTCACACACAAGGAAAACACTCTGTTCTAATGCTACATAACCACAATCCCACAAGCTCTCCAGTGTGTCAGTCCGACTGGCTGTGCTTGTGGATAAGGTAGTGTTCCACTGTGGGAGTGAAGCTGAGGGGAAACTCCCCCAGTCTTCAAAGTGACTATTGCACCATGGTGCAGGGGAGAGGGGAGAGAGGGGGGAGTTTGAATGTTTCAGCTCAACAACGTCATAACACAAAGAATGTCTCCAGACAATGGAGGGGGTTGGGGGGCCTGAGGGTGGGGTGGACAAACAGGGATTGTAGGGTGGCAGGGAGAAACATAAAGAGGTAAAGATAGATAAAGCAAAAGATATGGAAAGAGAGAAGGAGTGGTGAAGAGCGAAAACATACAGGCAGAGAAAAACCATTCAGGTGGGGGAGGGTGCTGAACATGATAGCTTTCCTTTCACATTTGGTTACTCCAACCGTCAGTGTTGTCTCTTCCCATGCACAGACTGTATACTGTTTTAACCAGGTTCTCTCTGAGAGGTCACACAAGGTGCTGCTTCGACACTGTTACTGCCAGAGCCTCTACATCGAGGAGCTTAATCTTGTCCAGACCTGACCCCAGGAATGTTCCGGAACTCTTCCTGTCTCTCTCTGGCAGGTCTGGCATGGGGACGAGGGGGTGGGGTGGTGGTGCTGAGACAGAGATTTGGGTGGTGAAAGCAAGGGGAAAATATTTGTGTGAAAGGTCCTGAGGGAATGCTCCCTCTTAAGACATAACATGGCATTACCTGGACGATTCTAGGAAATGTCTTTAAGAATATTGTTCCCAGAACTCCAAGTGAATTCCTGGAGAAGTACAAGTACACACTGTCCATAATGTTGCCTAACTGTTTAATGTAATAAACCAATAACATGAATGTCACAGTATACAGTTTAAACTGTAAAAAATGCATGTAAAAAAAAAAGGCTTCATCATTGTGATTCTTTGTTTGGCCACTTGACAACAATGGGCAGCAAGCAGTTTGGATTAACAGTTTGGAAATACCAGTTTGGATTATGCATGAGACATCCTCCACTGAGGAGGCTGCTGAGCTCCGCTGTTGCTATGGAAACCATCACAACTGAGGGGTGGGCAGCTGCCAGCAACCCAGGGTTGGAGCATCTGTGCAGATCTGAGGAGGGAGGAGGGGGGAGTGATGGACAGATGCACCTCGCCTTCTCTCATCACTCCATCTTCCTGCACGGTTATCCTATCTATGGTCGCTCCATGATTATTCCGCATTACACGCTTCTGTTGGTATTGCATACTTTGTAAAAAACATAAAACGTAACACAAGCAGAAGCGAGAGATCTGGAACTGTGTGCAGATTTGAACCCAGTGTATTTTAGTAGGTTTTGGAGCCAGACCAGTATGATTTATAGTGTGATGATAGATAGTAATGATAATCCTGCTTTGGGGCTGTTGTGTTGGAAGAGTCTATTTCGGTGTACAGTGAAGCTAGTCTTTCAGACAGACCCGTTTCCCCAGAGAGGGTCTCCTTCCTGTACAGGCAGGGATAGGCATACGCGTTCCCACATTACCTCACCCCGGAAACATGCTGCCCAGGCTCCAACCTTGGGGCCCTGGAATGTGACTCCAATCACACCACAATAGTATGTAAGAGAAGAAAAAAAAATAGGACTGGAAAGAATTTGTTGTTCACGGTTCACATATGTGAGAGCAGCCGAGAATGCTGCGGGAGATGAGAGATGTTTGGTTGAGAAAGTTAGGGTTGAGCCTTGGGTCGTGGAGAAAAATATGAAATCCCTGTGTTTATCCCCCCATATGATAGAGCCATTTTCATTGTGTAAGAGGAAGAGTGGTGAGAGACAGAGAGAGAGAGACAGAGGGGGGGGGGGGGGGGAGATATAGAAAGGGGATGAAAAATGACTGAAATATTAATGATAGAGGCATCTAACACGGGCAGACCCTGTGCCCCTTTTTTCTGTGGATTTTTCAACAGATTGTACCACCAAGCCCACACATCACCTGACAACCTACGCCCATCTCCTCCTCCTCCTCCTCCTCCTCCTTTACCATCTGTGAAACACAAAGGGAATACAAAATCTGCTGGTCCACAGCGAGAGCAGCGACTGTGCATATCAGACTGTGCCGTGTTTGTGGTGTGTAGGCAGGGAAGAAGGCAGTTACTGACTGTTACTGATTTCCATAGACAACAGGGCTTTACTTTGCATAAAGAATTCAAAGGCAGCCTTGGAGGCAGCAAGGTATAAAAACTGGTCCTTTAGAGGATAAGGTGTCTCTTTTTATGCAGCTTCACTGGAAAGGCAGAGGCAATTTTGCTTTTAAAATGGGAATCTTATATAGGGCAGAAAGTATAGGTCATATGCACTGCTGTACAGGCACATTATCGTAGCCTCCCATTGCTGGGATATGTGTCCCTGAGTCATGGTAACAGTGTTCTGCGAAAGTAAACAGGGTCTGACAAAATGACCGCAGCAGTACAATATATCAAATAGAACTAAGCCTAAAACCTTTGACAAATGTATAACATAAAAATGCTTTACTTTCTTTGAATCCACCCACGCCATCTTCTCCCCCCATGTTGTAGTTTCCATGGTGCTTTTTCATGCTGTCACCACCCCCGCACTATCATCCGCACCCACACCCACATAGGCTTCGTAGACCCGAGTCAAATCCTACCGAGAAAATGTCCCACCGTCAAGTAAAGCAAAAGGGCTGTGATGTATTGAGTTCTAAAGAATGGTCAATGGAAATGATCCATGATAATGCCATTTTAATTTTTTGTTATCACACTGTAGAAGAGACCTACGGATAATTTAGTCAATTTTGCCCCCTATGGTTAGATGTTGCCGTTGCAACTTGGGGGAAATTCTGAAAGTCTTATCGGATTTATTTACGTGTAACACACAGGAAGTTTCATTTCAGCATGTGGCTGGTTGGTTTAACTTTTAATAGTTCGATGTGAGGGAGTTAGCTAGTTAGGTACATCTTATTTAACTGTCACTTGCGGAAATGGACGAAGAACAAACGGTGAGATAATTTTGCAAACCGTTAAGCTATGTAGTATATCGATATAAATCCCAACTATGCTCGAGACGTACGCAAGTATGGCTTACAACTAGCTAGCCAGTCATTGTGACAGTCAGTCACTGTGTGCATGTCTGTATTATGCTTCTTATGCTAGTTACGTCTCCACAGGGAGGATACAGAGAGCCTTGTAGCATTTGTGCCGCCGTGGAGTGGGGCATATCCGACGAGGGCAGGTTCTATTGCAAATCGTGCCACAATGTGATTGAGGTAAGCCAAGCTTGGTTCTATATTAGTGGTCAAGGATGGCAAGATTAATATAAATTTGCTATAACCATTCATATTCCATTTACACAGAGGACGAGAGAAGTGGTGGATACCAACACGTTAATGATGGGTTCCAGTAGGATATCCTCTATATCAAAGTCCTCTAAAACCAAAAAACTAGGTGTGTTGTATGAACTTTATTGTTCAACAAATCAAGTTTTCCTGTTTAGTCAGGCACAAGCAACAATCTATGGTATGTCTGTTTCAGAACATGGGTGGGAATGGATGGTTTGTGAGGGTTTTCAGTTCATCCTCAAACACCAGGCTGAAGCCCTCCTGGACTTGGGAGTCTGTTCCTACTTTAAGGTATGCACACGCCTGTCAGGGTTAGGACGGCCAGCTAACTTGAACTCACACAGCATCGTCCAGTATGAACCAACAATAGAAAACATTGTACATTTGATTTGGCTAAATGTCTGTCATGCATGTTCTGTTTTGTAGGACGATGTTCTGTGTAAGTTTTGGAGGATGTACCTTCAGAAAAGCAGACAAGCCTACACCAACAACCCTGTCAATACTTCCAAATTTAAAGTGGTGAGTTAGGGTCAAGCCAAAGTCAGAGATGTATGATCATGTGCACAGTATTACACAAAGTCATTCTGGATCATTACATTATTGTGACATGACAAGCAACAGCTACAAAGGGGCAATAAAATAAATGCTAATTAAAGAATTATTAAAATGCAATAATGGCAGTAGAAACAGTACAAGTTAACAAATGCAGAAAGAATGTCATAACAAGCAGTGAGACCAGTTAGTGGGAAAACAGCAGCAAATAGTAAAACTATATCAGAGAGAGAAAAATAAAATGTAGCGATAAGAAATGGCAAAAGTATAGAGTGCCAATGGTTATTTTGCCCTCTTGTGGTCATATCTGATAGGTATAATCCTGTTGAATTGGTTAAAAAAAAAAACTCAGCAGTTTACTGACAGTCAGTTGCTTAATGAAAGAGCTTGCTGATTTGGTGGCATTGCTGTCTGAAGCAGTGTTGATGAGAGTTGGCCTGTTGTAAGTGAGTCAGCAACAAAATCAAACCTGGCAAGTAAGGGTAGAAGTGATATTTACACAGTGACATTACTTATGACATTTTATTCATTTATTAGGCACTTTTATCCAAAGCAACTTACAGACAGTGCATATAGAAAGTACAGGAGAAGGTCAAGGATCTGAAGTGCATAGTTGTACAGTATTTCAGTGGTCAGTGTCTAGGAATGGTCTGTATTTACTAGCCACATCTCAGCTACCCAGCACAAGGACATCTAGGATCTAGACTAGTCTTGAAAACCCCTGTTCTCTCTCCCCAGCGCACCCAGGACTCAGAGTCAGACAGCGCTCCAGAATCCTCTGCCTGGTCTGCCAGTGAGACAGAGGAGGAGGGTTGGACCAGCGGAGCAGGCTCTGCAGCAGGTACTGTTTGATATGTTAGTCAGGTGGCTGAACAGTGAGGGAATCGGGCTAGTAATCTGAAGGTTTGCCGGATCGATTCCCCGCCGTGCCAAATGACGTTGTGTCCTTGGGCAAGGCACTTCACCCTACTTGCCTCGGGGGGAATGTCCCTGTACTTACTGTAAGTCGCTCTGGATAAGAGCGTCTGCTAAATGACTAAATGTAAATGTTTGTCCATGTGTGCGTGTGTGTTTTTGTCCATCATCCACTTGACCTGTGGGCACTTTGTGTCTGTATGTCCTGTGATTTGAATATCTCAGAGAACTCAAACGATGGTCTCTCAGTGACCTCAGGCTCTGCGGACGCCTCCTTCTACCTCACCCCACGCCAGCGCAAGAGTCAGAGGATGATGAGCATGCCCAAGACCCTGGCTCTGTGCTACCTGGCCCTGCTGTGGGCCCGGGAGGCTATCACACTGGCAGACCTGCTCAGGTCACAACCACAAAACCCCTACTGGGAATCCCACGTCATCATACTAAACACCATCACAATCATCCTACTTAACAGCATCATCAGAATCCCTATACTTCACTTCATAATCATAACGTCACCAGAATCGTGTCTAGAAAATCACCAGTTCACCATACTTCACAGCACGATTAGTAGGTGGTCAGATTTAATAACAGTTATACCAATACTATTCCACCAGTTTAGGAGTGAACTTCTTTCCCACATTCCTGCTTGTCTGTGTTGTGCAGGCTGGTGAGCGAGGGCTGCATCCCCTACGTGAACGCCCACGAGGGCTTCCCAGAGGAGATGAGGCTCTATGGCCGAGATGCGCTCATCTTCAGAGTGGAGGTGAGCTCCCGTCGCCACTCAAACTCAGCGGCCGCGGAGCTACAGCGCACTGTTGATCCGAGCACAGTCATTTGAATCCATGTGCTTACCGAAACAGGTGTTTGGCTCAGGGCCAACCGAAACTAGAACAAGTTGCCACACGCCCGTTCACCTGCTCAGTCTCCTGTACGTTTTAAATGTCTCTCAGCCCGGTCCTCATCTCCATATCACATGTACAGTATCCCATGAGTAACACTGGGTTGTTACATAGCAGTTAATTTGGAACAACTGTGACAGAACAGTTAAATGTAAAGTGTACCAACACAGCGTAACAGTGTCATTGTAGTAGGGGATGGCTGACGGGACGTGTTTGTGTTCTGAAGTCCATCCCCTCTCACAGGGCCTTGCATAAGGAGGCCTACACCCTGGCTGTGTTCCTGGACCTGCCCCCGTTCCCCCCCATCACCCAGGACTGCCTGTTGCACCCCTCCCTCCTCACCATCCGCTACCTCATTGAAGTCAACCTGCCAGGTACGTCTGTCCACAAAACACATTCGGCTCATCCTGTGGTTGGGGTTACCACTGCTGTGATGCTGAATAATTGTGGCATTGCATCGAAGTATTCGTTCTGCACGGTCACTTCCTTCCACAGCCAGGCATTCCTTTCTCAACACTTCCGGCTCATTCCGAGGTGCACGCGGACGCGTTGGTCACTATCGTCTACATGTCTGCTCTTTTGGTCCTCAGATGAACTACAGGACTTTGTGTGCCGGGTGATGGAACAGGCTGGGATGGAGGACGAGGCCCTTCACAGCTTCAGACCCATGAAGTCCACATGTCTTCTCCCTCTCTACGACGTCCAGGCTGCGGCCCTGATCATCGTCACCATGAAACTCCTCTTCAAATTGGACGACAGAAGAGAATGGTAAGTGGAGAATGGTGGTATGTGTATCTGCTAAAGGGGAGGTTTTCCTGCATGTAATGTAACTGTTTAACTGACCCTTTTCAATCACCTGCATCTTAATCTTTAGGGACCTGGCAAACACTGCCAGTGACATGAATAAGGAAACTCCAGGTAAATATTTGGTCTTATTTTGTTCCTAGATTACTGATGCATAATATACGATAATACTCTGCTGGATGTGGTCACGTCATTGCAAACCTCAACATGACTCATCGGTGTACATTTGAAAAACCACTGAATGAAAATGGATCTAGATTATTGACAAAACATGTCAAATATCATATATTTTCTCAACTGACATCCAGCGGAGGGTGTGACACTTTGAAAGGTTTGATGGAATGTTGCATGCACTGTTTGACTGCATTCCCCAGCTCTGACTGCCCCATCCTCCCGGGGAATGATTTAGAACCCTCTCCATCCCTTGCATTCTCAGACAAAGATTTGGAAAAAGTTTAAGTCATGTTTGTTCTCAAAGTCAAAAATGTCATTAAAAAAAAGTTTTTTGCTCAGAAGTTGTGAGGGTGGTGAGATTTTGGCTAAACATAAATGTAGAAATGCAAGTCTCAGGTGTGCACAATTCTATCAAGTGTTAATCCGACGATTTCTCCCTTTTCACTTGTCCAACAGGGGAGAACTGCTTCAACATAAGGAAATGGTACAAGATGGTGGAGTCTGCCCTGACCAGAGCTAGACAGAGACAAGAGGAGAACATTGCTAGGTAGCAGAAAGATAAATCAACATCAACCCTTATTTGATATACTACACCTAGCAACACTATTTTTCAACTCAAACTGATGTTTTTTTCTGTTATGGTTTCTCTTCAGAAAACATTGGAAGTCCCAGAAAGTTCTGTACACGTCGAAAAAGTACAAGGCTGTTGTTCTCAAGAGAAGACGTAGGTGGTGCTCCAAATCCCTTCAACAACCCTACATGTGACCTTAGACACCGCTATTTACATGGTTACCAGGCTGTGAAATGAGCCGGAATGACCGCACTAACACTCTGTCCCTGTGTCTCCCGTTATCTCTTCCTTCGTTCATTTTCTAACAGTAGTCTCAATTTCCCATTAAATGTCTCACCACACGTTCTCCATGTGTGTGTCCAGGTGTTGCGGAGCAGCTGCAGATGACCTTCCAGAAGCTGTCTGGCTTGTCTACCAACCTCCCACCCTCCTCTCCCTCCAGCTTCTGCTTCCGCTGGGGGGGGGAGGACGGGGCTGTGGACGGGCCCAGCTTGAACCAGCAGAACCTGGGCAGCCTGGTAGTATTGCGAGATGGAGAACTCCAGCCTTCCAACCCGACATACTGGCACCCCTCCTTGAGGCTCTGCCAGGACAGGTGAGGCCTCCCTCCCTGGCCACACAGGGGTTAAGCAAGGATAACCTGTATTGTCATCTCAGGGTTTACTGCTGACATAGTTGCACTGCCAGTATACATATCATGTAATTCAGCTCAGGTAGTTTCTGCTTCTATTTGTTAGTTGTGTGGATTCAACCGGTCGTGGTAGACCTTATGTTGTGATCATTGCTACAATCATTCGTTTAATGTGGGGTTTGTATTGTGTGTTCACTCCTGCATGGTCAGTTTTACTCTCATTGTTATGTCTTTGAGATGCAGTGACCACTCCCTCCTAACTTGCTTCACATGAATTCTTTCACTTTCTGGTGATGGTATGGTCCATTTCTCACCAATTAAAGGAAAACTATAATAGTAGTAATGGGCCAGATGCTGTGCCAACAGACACATATCATAGGTATTGTGGAAGAACTTACCAAACAAGTGATGAGAATGAAAGTATAAAATTATTACAATAATGTTTCTCTGTTCCACCGCAGGGGATGTAGGAGTCACTATGATGAAGTGGAAGCCACTCTACCCAAAATGTTTGTTTGGTTGCTGCAGCTGTTCTCCTTCATCCTGAATGTCCAACCAAGCTGTGTGTTTGAGGAAGTCCTGAAAGTAGAGAGACGTTTCCTCCCAAAAAGTCCCAAACTAAAGTAGGAGCAACGCCCAGAAAAACACTAGGTAAACACCTTGGAAACAAACTAGAAAAACACGTTCTGGTGACTGAGGGAACAGACTTATTGACCTAATTACTGTGTAGTTCAGATGAATTGATAGACATGTTTTGTGTGTGTGATTTGCTGTTGTATATATTTTGTCCTTTTGTAAAATTGATCTTTGAATAAAAAAATTATTATTTTTATTTCCCATACCAAAACTTTCAGCTTGTTGTTTGTGGTTTCATAAACTTGCTTGTTGGCAGAGGGGGGGGACAAAGGTTTGGACATTTGTGACAGTGAGATGGCTATTGTTTCACTAATTATTTAGTTCCTCATTTGCATGAAAGACTTGAGACTTTTGAATACAATTGACTCCAAGGGTGTGACATATCATGAGACTTCGTGGGCAACACTTTTCCCTTTGGCTTGAGAGGTTTGAGAGGCAGGTACATTTATTTCAAAGATGAATGTCTGCCTGCAAGTGTATTGACTTGGATTCAGGTGCGCTTTCCCCATGCATTATGTGGCGCGGAACTGAACTGTTTTGAGAAATCTACCTGCAAACCCCGCCCCAAACTGAAGGCCTACGTCACAGAAATAATCATACCGGATCCCAGCTAAAACTAGGGTGAAAAAAGGTGACTAAACTTGTTCTGTCTGACACTACTGACATAAGTCGTGCCACTAGGATCTCGCCAGTTTTCATAGTGGACGGATCGGATTTACCGTTCCAACTCGAAAGTCCAGTCCGACGGATCAAAATGACACAGGAGTCTGCCAAGTGAGTAATACTATAGTCCAGTAGTAACTGATGTTTGAATATGAACTACCTGTTGGTCAGTGTTGGGAAGTTGTACTGTACTTCTGTTTTGACGTTATTTTTTTTTTCTTTGACTGTTTTGAATGTTTCTCTGTCAAGCCAGGACAAAGTCTATTTTTAAAGCAGCGTTTACAATTTTGATAATGTAATACTACTTTTGTCTGTTATTATTCTTTTTGGTATGCGTTGAACGGTCAAGTTTTAAATCCAATAATTATGTAAAAAAAAAAAAAGACCAACAAATTGTCGTCGGAATAATAGTTTCAAAGTGAGGAGACCGTCATGAGGCAGGTTGTTGCCGAGCCCTAGCACGTGTCAGACCTGTCTCACTGGATGAGCAGGATTTGGTTTTAAGTGCTCTTTACCTTACATGTTTCCTCTTTCCTCTGCTCTTTCGCTCCAACACATGAACGCCAATTATTGTTGCAGTTACACACCAACCGACCTCGTTATATAGAAGATACACATTCAGCTCAGTTTTTTGGGGTCTACTCTTGGATAGATGTTGTCTCACCAGTGCCTGTCCCTGGTCTCATTGTCTGTGCAGAAAGAGGGGTGGCTTGGTGGTGCAAAGTGACCCGTCATATGATGGCCAACCCCAGGGATTCATCGAGGAAGACAATGCCTGGAGAGCCTTTCTGGAGAACCCTTTGACAGTTGCCTCCAAGGCCATGATGAGTATGAATGGGGATGACGACAGTGCCAATGCTCTGGGTCTCCTATATGATTACTACAAGGTACCTTGACCCTCCTCTCTCTCTTACGGAGGGTCCAGGACCCCACATCATTCCATCTCAATCTCAATGCTGGATACTAAACGGCTGAATGACAAATGCTCTGTGATACAATGGTTGTTTTAGCAGTAAGGGATACAGACATTTCAGAAACTGTATAATTACAATGTATTGCTTTTTATTTTACAACATGTGCCTAAGGACAAGAGGACTGCTGGACATCCCAAAGTAGAAGTACTCTTAGGGGATTCCGAATCAGACAAAATGTAAACCTTTTCTTTCACATGCCATAAAAAGCTATTACTGTGACATTGCGTGGCATTTAGTCATCAAATGTGTCTGTAATAGTATCTGTTTTGGTACCATCACTGCATTGTACAAGAGCCAAATTAATTATTGCTATTCTGACAAAGTCAAACGTTTATAACGCTAACATTTTGTCCTATTCCAGCAACTTGTCACTACCCGTCCAGGAGTCCCCTCTGGCCATGACCACGCTGAGGAACGTCCCTCTGAGCACGGTGGTGCAGGGCATCTCTGGCAGCCGCAGGAAGAAGACCCAGTTCCTGGAAACAGACGCCATGGGCTCCATCCCCTCCTACTCGGGCAGCCCTGAGAGCACCCTGCAGTCCTACCCCTCTCTCAGTCTCCATGAGACCCAGGGGTCCCACTCCAACATCGTGACCTACAGCCGCCACCTCAACCACCAGCAGTATAGCTCCAGGAACCAGGACCCTGACTCCACCTACGCTGACTCCTACAAGGACAGTAGGATTGAGGTAGGGCTCTCCTCCGGTCACTATAAGACAGCACCACAGCCACCTTTCAAAAGGCCCAAAGTCCCATGCAGTGTTATACATTCAAATGGATAGCCCTATACATTGAAGCTATATGTTATTTAATCTTCATACTGGACTTACCACTTATACCGAATGTACAGTCACTTATGCAATCGCCATCCATTGTCTTTCCAGGTGTTTCCTCAGTCTGAGGAGCTGCAGCTAAGGATGGCGCCCATCTCTCCCGAGCACTACTCTCCCTACGGCACAGCCTCAAGGTAACACAAGCAAACATACATAAGCTCCAACTGTACAGCCCTGTCAACACAACCAGTAGCATCATGATGCAGCTTCTTAGACATTCTGCCTCTTTGTGTCTTCCTCTCTCTCCCCCTCTCTCCCCCTCCCTCCCTTGCTCTCTCAGTCAACACTTTGAGTACATGCTGGAGGCCCCCCAGTCGCTTCGCCCTAAGCACGGTTCCACGCAGATGAGCTACCTAAACAAGGGACAGTTCTATCCCATCACTCTCAGGGATCTAGGTGGTGGAAAGGTGCCTCCCCATCAAAGTACCAGAGCAAGGGTATGATATATGAAATTCATATTTGAAAATGTAATTTACTGACAGAAAAAAACATACTATATGTATATATTTTTTTACAAATACGGTGAAAAATGCTTGAGGTGTCTTCCCTGCACTGAATTCAAATGTGTCTTATTGAGCAATGGTTGTCTGAGCATTTGCTATATGGGTTTTCAGAGTGTTGTGATGCTGGTGTTTGGAGATGAGAAGTTCACGGAAGACCAGCTCAAACACTGGCGGTACTGGCACAGCAGACAGCATACTGCCAAGCAGCGCTGCATTGATATCGGTAAGGACTCACACACATGCATGCATACACTGGGCAAAGACATTTACATTAACAGAGACACTGACTTGTTTACTTATGCTTCTTCTGTCCAGCAGAATGTAAATAATCATTTATGTGCACTGTTTGCTTTAACCAGCGGACTACAAAGAAAGCTTCCACACAATTTCTAACATTGAAGAGATTGCCTTCAATGCCATTTCCTTCACATGGGACACTAAAGGAGAAGGACGGGTGAGATAGGACTACCCTGTTGTGTGCTTTGTTCCACATTACAGTGCGTCGTCAAACAAAGGAAGCAGCTGCATGAATTGCCCATGAGGGGGCGCCTAACACAATGAAAAACACGTAATGCAGAGGAATTAGTTAGGAACACTGTCTGAAGTGCATCTTACCTGAAACGTCTAACCACATGTCCTTAACTTTCTATAAACATGATTCATGTTATATAGTGTCCTTCCTCAAAACATGCCCATGTTACATACAAACGGTTAAATATTTCTTTTTTGCCTGGCCCTCAGATCTTTGTGTCGGTGAACTGTCTGAGTACAGACTTCTCCCCTCAGAAAGGGGTGCGGGGCCTGCCTCTTAACCTCCAGATCGACACGTACGTCTGCGGTAGCAACAGAAACAAGCCGGTACACCGGGCCTACAGCCAGATCAAGGTGTTCTGCGACAAAGGTGCCGAACGCAAAATCAGGGATGAGGACAGGAAGCAGAGTCGCAGGAAAACCAAGCCCCTTGACCCAACTTTAGCATGTAAGGACACCTGATTCAGTCAGAAATCAATTGGTTTCTATGCCAATATCACTAGCATGTTTTATTCCTAAATATTAACATTTTATTACATGTAATTTGTTCATTAAGTTCAAATGAAAAACTTGAAATGAAATGAAAAGCAGCTGTCACAAAATAACTCCCTATATAGAAGTAAAAACCTTGTGTAGGAAATACTAACTCCGTCTGTTACATACTGTTCACTGAGTGCCGACTGTAGGCATCATGTGAAGACGCATGATGCATCAAGGCAGGCGTCTTCACATGATGCAAAATGCAAATCCCTGCAGTCGAAACACATTGTACTAAACCTCCATACAGGCAGCTGTTCAGAACTGCACACAAATGATATACCTTTCTGTCTCCCCCCTCAGCCCTGCATTGTGCGCTGCATGGGAAGCCTCCACAGGACTTCACCATGTTCAAACCCATGAGCGACATGGAGACTGAGCCTGTCCTCTTCATCCCGGACGTCCAGTACGCCAGCAGCCAGCGCCACGTAAGCCTCTGACGCTGCGGCTGATGGGTGGCTTTGGGTTTTGTTTATCTGCTTGTGTACATATACTCACACATAGACACAAATAAAGTCACGAAACCCAGTTATGGGGCCCTGTTGATGATGCTGTTTTAGAGTGTCCGTTAATTGTGATTAAAATCATCCTTTTCATTGACGTGTCTCTCATCTGGATCTTCTTCTCTCTCTCCTCCTCTTGATCTCTCTTACTGTCACCTCACAGACAGGCCTATCAGAAGACACTGAAGAGAGGTGTGTGCATCTTTCTCTTTTTTTAATTTCACAGGAAAAAATCAAGAGCAAATTAACTGATAAAGACAGGACAATGCTGATAACTTACTCGAAAACAGCTGTTAACACTCGAGGACATTCACCCAGTATGTTTGTTTGTGTTGTTTTAGCCTGGGACAGAAGAGACTGCTTTACAACACAGTAGAAGACTTTGACTATTTGCAGAACAAAAGAACCCGGAGAGATGAGCCAGAAAAAGGTAAAGTGAAAGAAAGTAAAAGAATGAATTAGGGGTGGGGCAGAGCAATACAACAAGAGAGAAAGAGGAGGAGATAAAAACTAATTCTGCACCTGCTCTTTGTTGTGTTAGTAACTGTGAGGGTTTGAAGAACTGTCGTTGTGTTTAGAGAGAGACGTAGACTGAGGCTTCTGACTGGCGGTGGTGTGACTGCAGCTGTGGCTGCTGCTCTGGCATTCGCCCACCAACACCAGCTGACTGGGTGCATGTCAACAGAGGCCACGTGTTTGCAAAGCACTGCCCACTTTGATACACAATACACACCCACACTGGCTGGGGTTTCCAGGGAAACATAATCATTTTCCTAGCCTGGCCGTGTCTCTGGACTGCTTTTCACTCATATGTAGTGATTCAAGCTTGTTTGCTGTTTTCTGTTGCCACTTTCTCTCTCAGGCTCAGTCTATTTTTGGACAGGCTCTTGTCTAACTCCCTAGACGCCAGGAGCAGAGCACATAAACACACTGATTTGGACTCCATTTTGTAGAATGCAAGTTTGCTGAATTTCTGTCCTATGGGTGAGAAGTGGGAGATAACCATGGGCACCTGTGAATGTGTCACTTCAAGCCATTCTTAGGAGAATTGGAGCAAATCTCACCTCACATTCAACCAGGGACTTCTCTGTATTCTTTCTGTCAGACCCATACAAATACGACCACTGTAGTGTAACTGTCCTGAATAACAACTTTGTGCGTATTCCTCCATTTGGACCAGTAGCAGCATGGTCTGTATTATGGCACCCAGCCCATACTGTGGGTGTAGATGTAGTATCTCACATCTCATTTCCTCTTTTCTCTTCCGCCCACAGCCCTGTAACTGTCTATCGTTCTCTCTCTCCGTCTCTGCAGTCCTTCTTTACGTCCGGAAGGAAGCAGAGGAGGTGTTTGATGCTCTGATGCTGCGGACGCCCACTCTAGCAGGACTTCTGGAGGCAGTGAGTTCATTTGAAGGCTTGTCTTCTTCACTTTGCTTGGGCCTTTTAAAATGACAGGCAGTTCAGTCCAGCATCCTGTGCCACCTTGTGTCACAGGAAAAGGAGTTGTTTCCTGTTTGTGCCTGACAGGACGTGGTCATTCATCACAATGACCACAGCCATCAATAGTGATACAGGGTGGAATGTGTTGTATTGACCCTGCAGTTGTACTGCACCTATCATTCTAACCAGAGAATCCCCATTGTTGTCCTTGTACCTTCAGGTAACAGAAAAATATGAGCTTCCTATTGAGAAAATGGGAAAGGTATACAAGAGGTGCAAAAAAGGGTAAGGCTTTTGTACTCTTACAGTAGAGAACATTCCTGGGCCTCCATTATAATGGAAATCTTAGACGTTTCCCTGATTGGACCCCTTCTATCTATCTATCTCCTAACTAGGATCCTGGTTCACATGGACGACAACATAATCAAGCATTACTCCAATGAGGATGCCTTCCAGATCCACATGGAGGAGGTGGGGGGGCAGGTTCTGCTGACTCTGACTGAGATTTGACCTCAGTCCGGGGTTGTGGATCTAGGCAGCATGGGCCCTATGGAGGTTAAACTCAAGGGGTCTTTCCAAGGGCCCTCAGAACAAGATTAGTCATCTGTTTACACAACTGTACAGGACCTCTTCAAAGACAATTATATGTTCTTGACGGCTGCCTGTCATACACAATGCCCTTGGATGTGCTACCTCTTGGACAAAAACAAAAAATAGACATTTCAGGTTAATTTGACTGGTGTTCATCGGCAATGCAACATTTGGACTGTTCACACCAACCATTTGACAGAACATTTGGGACATTAGTGTTCATATGAAAGTATTCCGTGATTGAAGACTTCCGACGTGTTAAACATTGTGTGTGTATGTATGAATGCATATACACATGGTAATATGTGTTGTATCGTGTATAATTATTTTCATGCAGGCAATTTCACCTTGTGTTTTAGGTGAAAATGTATTGGTGTTTCATTTTGCTTGTGTAATTTGGTGTGTGGGTTTGCAAGTTTACCAATCATGTAAACTAAAGGCTAATATATGAATTGATATGTATTTATATGTGCATAACTGGACAATAGCAGCTACATTTTTCTACTTGTGTCCAGAATCTCTGTGATTCTGCATAAATACGAGAAATGCCTATCTTGCTGTGAATGTGAATCTTTTTTGTCGGAGTAAATGTGGTAAGGAAGTAAAAGAATACAGGAAGGGTTTGTTTAAAAATTGTGTATTTTGAGAATAAACCATATAAATTCTTTTCAGATGCCCTTTTGTGCTTGAAGACCCATCTGGGCCTACACATTGGCTTTGTTCAATAGGTATCCCAAACCCCACTGCTCGAAAACATGACTTATCACCTTAAGGTCAAACCTGTCCTGTTCTGTTTCTTTTCAAAACACAGTTACAGTCCTCCTGAACGACTAAAAATGTACAATATACAGTACAATATATGATAAGCCAGAAAGCAGCAAGTATGTTACCACTTATAAGGAGCTGTAAGCCTTCTGTAGTGTCAGCAGTTTGGGACAAACTCTGTCACCTTCAGCTCGTGGCTGTGGGCCACATTCATCCACATGTGAATTAGCGAAGCCTTGTGAAGTTTCTGTCCAGATCCATCTCCCCTAACTGTGTGCGTGTGTATATGTGTGTGTGTGTGTATATGTGTGTGTGTGTGGTGGAACACTGCCGGAGCTGGGCAAGGATGAAAGGGGTACGAGGGGGAGAGACGAGCTCACTGCTGAGTGTTGACTTGATGAGGTTCAGCACATTAGAAGTAAAATGAGATGATTTTATTTGACTTCACACACTTGAAACCACTTTTTGACTGCAAACTTCTGTTAAGAGTCCGCCAGATAAAAGACATGAAGACTACAGAAAACATGTAACATCTCGGTACTTCAAACCCTTTTTTGGTGTGTGTGTGGTGGTGGGGGGGGATGACCTAAATTCAAGAACCCCACCCACCTCAACACACACCCTTCTGTATAGGCTTGCTTAAGTGGCGTTCATTTCCCTATGTGCGTGAGTTTATCCTTAGTGAGGCCACTGCTGTTTGTTCAGTGTCCCCATGGAAGGGGGGTAGGGGGGGGGGAAGGGCTACATCTGTTGCCCAGAGCTCCCAGCGGCCTTATTTACTCCCACCCTGGCCCCTGGCAAGTCAGCAGCTCCACAGAACAACTCAGTGTTATACGACTGGGTGCTTTACATTTGGGAGGAGAGCCTGCGATAGTCTCGAGTCTGCTGTTAGTAAACCTTGTCCCTATATGGTCACGGTTATGGAGTGTTTTAGTCCCAGCTGTGCAGAACTTGTAAAGGTAAGAACATGGAAGTGACGGCGAGTGTTTCTTGAGAAGACGTTGCTGCTACAATAACTAGATGTGACCTGAGGCCCTCCTCAAGTGGGCCCTCGTTCTAAAGCTCACATTCACGTGTGACCCAACAGCACCACACAGATGCACATTTCCCTTGATGAGCTGGAAGGCTACTCCCCAACTCTAGTGAACATTGATCAGATTTTATTCCCAAATGTTTTTTGTTGTTGTTGCATGTCAATACCAGCCATGTTCTCTTTTACTTTGGCTGAAGTTCCTTGTCCTTTGTCATTTCACTACCATTCCATCACGTGCCATACACCAATCTAATGTCTCCTTTGAGTCTGGCAGAGCAGGCACGCCTTTACTCCATGTTCCATGGTTACCAGGACAACAGCCATCCAATTAGCATCTCATATTGCCATTTGTCAGTGTGATTGTAGAATTTTGATTATTTTTTTCCCCAGTGCTTTGCAACTCTCCATAGACTAAAACCCTGAACACTAGTATGATAGAGCCACATATAGGGAAACCATGAAGACACATGGCCAACATGAGAACCAGGATTCAAGAACCAGGTTTGTATAGCTGTGTGTAGAAATATGCCTTCCTTGTTCAAATTATTTAATTGGCCATAAATAAATAAATTGGCTAAGATTCTTTAGCAAAACAAAGCAATCTTCAGTTAGAATCCCAGACTGTACATGCAGGATCAGGAGAGATGTTTTGGAGCTAGAGCTCATTCTCCTTCTGGAGATGAACAGGGAGCGGCTTTCTCTCTCTTTTTTTTGGTCTCTCTGAGGAAGTGTTCAGCTGCCAGTGAGGGGAGTGTTCAGCTGACAGTGAGGGGAGTGTTCAGCTGCCAGTGTGGGGAGTGTTCAGCTGACAGTGAGGGGAGTGTTCAGCTGACAGTGAGGGGAGTGTTCAGCTGACAGTGTGGGGAGTGTTCAGCTGACAGTGAGGGGAGTGTTCAGCTGACAGTGTGGGGAGTGTTCAGCTGACAGTGAGGGGAGTGTTCAGTTGACAGTGTGGGGAGTGTTCAGTTGACAGTGTGGGGAGTGTTCAGTTGACAGTGTGGGGAGTGTTCAGTTGACAGTGTGGGGAGTGTTCAGCTGACAGTGAGGGGAGTGTTCAGTTGACAGTGTGGGGAGTGTTCAGCTGACAGTGTGGGGAGTGTTCAGCTGACAGTGTGGGGAGTGTTCAGCTGACAGTGAGGGGAGTGTTCAGCTGACAGTGAGGGGAGTGTTCAGTTGACAGTGTGGGGAGTGTTCAGCTGACAGTGAGGGGAGTGTTCAGTTGACAGTGTGGGGAGTGTTCAGCTGACAGTGAGGGGAGTGTTCAGCTGACAGTGAGGGGAGTGTTCAGCTGACAGTGTGGGGAGTGTTCAGCTGACAGTGTGGGGAGTGTTCAGTTGACAGTGTGGGGAGTGTTCAGTTGACAGTGTGGGGAGTGTTCAGCTGACAGTGTGGGGAGTGTTCAGCTGACAGTGAGGGGAGTGTTCAGTTGACAGTGTGGGGAGTGTTCAGCTGACAGTGAGGGGAGTGTTCAGCTGACAGTGTGGGGAGTGTTCAGCTGACAGTGAGGGGAGTGTTCAGTTGACAGTGTGGGGAGTGTTCAGCTGACAGTGTGGGGAGTGTTCAGTTGACAGTGTGGGGAGTGTTCAGCTGACAGTGAGGGGAGTGTTCAGTTGACAGTGTGGGGAGTGTTAAGTTGACAGTGTGTGCGTGTGTGCTTGCCATGCGTGCATGTGGGGTTGTTCTCAAACGAGAAGCAAAACATCTCACACATTTTCTCTCTCCTCGTGTCTCTCTATCGGTCTGAGTTGTTGTCTACATGTATACAATTCTCTTACAAAACACTGAACACAGCCTTCTCCCACTATCACACAAATCAACATTACCTTCCCCATATTCTCAGCATGTTGCACAGACTCTTGCAGAACCAAACCATGTCCCCAGAGTGGTATGGGAGAGTTTGCTGTAGGCAGGTGGAACTGGTGGTCTCATCTGGAAAACTGCTAAGTAGAGAGGTGAACTGAGGCAGCTGTAGACAGGGTCTCTTTTCTTCTGCAACAGTCCCTCTCTTGACTTTGTCTGGGTCTCCTTAGTGCCTGGGAGGATGGTCTGTTTTTCATTTGATCCCTCCTAGCCCCATTTCACTTGGAAATTAATATGAACTCACCTCACCCCAAGCCAGTCTGAACAGTATAGGATGGAATCTGAGTGAATGTGGCTGAGATTTGTCCTCAGTGCAGTTTTTTGGGAGCATGTCAGGTATTAAAACCACACTAAAGAGTATATAATAGTTATTTTCAACAACAAAAAGCAAAGGAGTTGCAGCATTACAATAGCACATGTGATGCATATATGTGTAGATTTTTATGAAAGTAAGGATGCCTTTATTCACTATTCTGGACAACCCTATAAGATTATTGACAGAACATAGACTGATATTTTCTTCATGTCATGAAAATATGTCAACAAACAACATACAAATATTGTCAGCCTTCGAGATTGAAATGTGTGCTCTCTGGGTTAACAGCCTTAAGTGAGACAACAGGAAGAGAAATAGCTCTTTGTCTGCCTCTTTCGCAAACAGACTGACGTAAACCCAACCTCCAGGATCCTGACAAGATTTAGTTTTTCCCAATAATCTATATGCATTTTTTCTCCTTTTTTTTTTTTACTGAAGTGGAGCTAATCATCTGTGATCCTATCCAATGGAAAAAAGCACTTCGCCATGTGGCATTTGTTGTGGGTATCACAGAAACTAAAATACAAATGTCCTTTTAAGGGTTAATGTACAGCCACAACAAAGGAGGTGAGGCTGGCTCACAGGCCCCGCCCTGAAATTCTTTAAAGGAAGACGGTTTACAGCCTCAATGCATAGGACAGGAGTCCTTGGGTTCATACCCAGCGAGGGGAGGGGAGGGGAGGGGAAGGCAGAGCAGGGTGTGGAATCAGTCACTGACGACTACTGGGTAAAACTGAACAGGAGGAAGACAATGAAACAGTGTTGCTATTTCAAGAATCCAGTCCTTATTTTTCACAACTGAATAATAGTTTCTAAAAATCGTTAAGATTTTGTTTACGCATGCAGAAACTATATTTAAATAAAATATGGGGGGGGGGGGGGATGAGTTATGAATGAAATATCACACTGACAAGCAATGACAACAAATTAATTCGAGTTATTTTGAATGAATAAAGAGTATTTGTAATTGTAAGCTTCCAAATACAAGAGCACAAGGTTAGTCGTTAATCCAAGACGTGATAATAGAACCTTATATATACATATCTTTTTTTAATAAACACCTCTTTAGCATTGAGTTCTTTGTGCGTCCTCATTTTGCGCATGCCGCGCGCTCTCTTGGTAAGGCAAGCCAGACGCGTGCAAGTATCTCACGATTCGCCTGTTCGCCGTTTCAACCTTTCCCCTAGTTTTCGAGCGCCGAGTTCACCGGGTTTACTCTGACACCGCTGACTCCTCCGTCACGCCCTCCAACAGCCACGCACCCTGTTTCCTCCAATCGAGCAGTAGTCACGTACTGATCACGCACTTCATTCGCTCTCATTGGACAGCATCCGCTACACCTTTGTTTTTGATTGGTAACATGTTACCACCCGCCAGTCTGCTCTGAATTTTGTTTCTGTTTTTTTTTCTCCCGTCGCCCCGTTTGATTCACTCAGCTGAGGCCAGTCTACGCTATTGGCAACAGCAATACTTGAATGTGCTGAGGACTCATTTGATTAGTCGCCTTGCTTCCGTCTGTTTCTTTTTGACCCATACTTCCATATGCTGACTTTTACATCGCAAACTAATCCACAGCAGCCTTTTCGGGTAAGTTTGTTATTTTAACTATTAAATTTTTTAGCTAAATCAGTCAAGTTGTTATGGATACTGTTATGTTGACTAAATAGTGTTTACAATTTATGTGTACCATAATTTATAGCAGTTGTATGTTATCAAGCAGCCATGCTCATCTTAGTGCTGGTATGTCATGGCAGGCTGGTTTATTTAAGGTCAGGCGCAATAAAATGTATCCATACCCCTCAGCCAGAGTAACGGTTACTGTATCATTTATGGGATCTCGTAATGCTACATCCACTGAACATTTTATTGTTATGTTGTAGCCCAAATACATAGCTACATTGGATTTGTATTTTAGGGGGCACAATGAAAGGAAAAGAAACAGAACATTGTGTTTATTTTTGTATTTATGTCCAGGGACTTGGCTGTGTGCCTGTTTGGATGTAAATCTGAGGCATTTCCAGTGAATGGCTAGTGTTTCTTAACATCTTAAACATGCTTTTTACAAAGCTCAAATTAAGAAAGAATAATATTTATGCAATTCTGATTAGAAGGTATTGTTGAGTTACTGTTTTTTAGGTGAACATTGGATAGGGATTCCATACTGGTTTCAGAATTACATGCTTGCAATTGCCCAGGAGTGTCTCCAACCTCAATCAGAATATATGTTTTTTTTCCCCATGGAAGTATTCATGGTGTTTTCTCCACTAAACTGTCTGATGTGGGTACTCTCCCCATGAACCACACAATTGTACATGCTAAACGGGGATGGGGGTAGTTAGTAGGAGGGAGGTAGGGGGGATAGTTGATCCAGCACGTCACACACTTCTATCTATTCTTGGTCAAGGGAGGTTCCCCTCCCATGTCCAATGTTATGTGAGACACTGGGTGTACCCTGTCTGCTGGCTGTGCTGCAGTGGGCCCCTCTCTCTTCCTCCACCCTCTCAGGCAGCCGCTATACGTGCAGTTAAGCATTCAGCAGATGCCAGCCAACTATAGTATGTAGCCGTAGTGGCCTCTGAAGACCCCCTTGTTCATGCCTAAATAAATAAAAAAGTTATAGATGTTCCTGTGTGGAGACAGTAAGCCATGATCATGAACATGGTACTTTTAAGTAGGCCATCCTTTTACAGTCTAGCTTACGTGTCGTATAGAGGATGGATGTCAATTGTGTTAAAGAGAGCAGCAGTGAGCAATGCCAAGGACTAATATGCCTCCATCTTGTGGCCTCCTTCAGGCTGACCTAGCGGATATCAGAGTGGTGATGATGGAGAGGAACAGGGATGACAGTGAGCAGTCCTCCTGTAGCACCTTCGAGTACCATGACCTGGAGGCTGCCGAGGCACTTGTCAGTATGAGCTCCTGGGGTCAAAGGTCACACAAACCACGCCCGCTGACCCCTACCTCAGACTCCTGTGACTCCCTCCTTCAGCACAGCGAGATCAATGACTCTCCCAAGGACCTAATCTCACTCTCATCGTTGGTAAGTGAAATCCTATGCCACATTAAGAGTGATGTCTGTCTACAAGTGTAAAGGTAGAAACCCCAGAGGAAAAACAGACATGAAATTTGACAATGAAAAAGGTTATTTTACTGAATCAACTAGGTTAATAAAACACAGAAATGTTTTGATTAAATGATTTTGATTTTAATGTATGACTCCTCCCCATGTTTCAGTGCATGACTCCTCCTCACAGTCCCAGCTTTGCTGAGACCTCCACAACCACGGCTGTCCTAACTTCAACTTCCACTATGGCCAGCTCAGTCCCCAGACCAGTCCTCACCCGGCCCAGACTCTGTGTAGGTCTGACCCACCAGAATGCTCCTCACCTAGGCCCACAACTTGTCACCGCCACAATCTTTGAAGGCTCACACTCTCAGTCACCAACAGAGGTGTCCACCGCTCTTGCAGGTAGAGCCATGGCAACCAGCGTGATCAGGCACACGGCGGACAGGTCCCTCAGTCACAACATTCCTCTTGGTTCCTGTGGCCAACAGACAGACACCACCTCCTCCTCACCTCAGACCAGCGTCTGTGCCACAGCTCATGTACCTGAGGCCTGCCTAGTGCAGGCTAAACCACAGAGCTACACTGGCTCATGTATCGTAGAAGACAAGAACGGAGGCCCATCCTCTGTTGACTGTGCAGGTCCATGCACTCCTACCCTGGCCTCTCCATCCCAGTCCGCCCCCGCGTCCTCGTCTCCCATCTCCAGCTCGCCAGTACTGTGCCAGGTGTTTCCAGTAAACGGGCGGACAGGGATGATCTCTGCGTTTGTCCAGGCCCCTGTCCAGATGCAAACCCAGGGTCAGAATCCGATATTACCCCAGACGTCCACCTCCTTCCCACAGCCTCTTCTGGTTGGCTCCCAGGTGACTCAGGGGACTGTGATGTTTGTAGTGCCGCAGCCCCCAGTGTCCCAGGCCCATTCATGCCCACAGACTGTGGTGACCCTGGGCAACACCAAGCTCCTTCCTTTGGCTCCAGCTCCAGTTTACATGTCCTCAGGCCAGAGCAGCAGTGCCTGTCAGGCTGACTTCTCTCGCAGACGAAACTACGTCTGTAACTTCCCAGGCTGCAAAAAGACCTACTTCAAAAGTTCCCACCTCAAAGCTCATCTCAGAACTCACACAGGTAGGCATTATACATGACATTCATAAAATGTTAATTAATATACTGCATTTACTTGAATAGTGACTGACAACAACAAATGTAATGTACTGTATGTGTTACTAACCAGTTGCTTTGAATGTCTTCCTGTCTAGGTGAAAAACCCTTCAGCTGCCATTGGGAGGGCTGCGACAAGAAGTTTGCGCGTTCTGATGAACTCTCCCGCCATCGGCGAACACACACAGGTGAAAAGAAGTTTGTGTGTAATGTGTGTGATCGGCGTTTTATGCGCAGTGATCACTTGACCAAACACGCTCGTCGTCACATGACCACAAAGCGGGCCTCCGCATGGCCTGCTGACGTCCGCGACCTCAACAAAATGGCTCTGTCAAAGGGTCAGCTGACCAGCTCCAATCTTCCTCTCAGTGTGCTGGTGTCTGCCTCCAATTAGCCCAATGTACTGTCTACCGTCACACACCACCTCAGGAGTATGTCTCACCAACCCCACAATGGAGAAATGAAACAAACCAGAAAGGCTGCTACTCATTCATGGACAACAACAAAAATATTTGACTGACCTTGCACTGGATATATGTTAATTTTAACATGCTTATTTTGTACTTTCCATTTATGTTATCATGTTTACTTAATATGTAATGTTTAGCAAAATGTATGCACTCTTTTTGCCAAAGCCTTTGCATTGTGCTTCTCTTTTACTTCTGTTATTTGTCTGTGATTGTAAATATGTACAAACCAATATCTATATATGAATGTCCTTTGTATTCCAATCTGCATTTATTGATACATTAATAATATTATCGGTATTTTAAAATGTCGGCGGACAGTATTCCTCACTGTGATACTACCAACTTTCCCGCTATACATATTTAATAAATAATTGTTCTATAAATGCTGTTTTTGATAGCTTGAACGTTTTTGGCATAGTGTAGCCAGTATAAAAAAATACCTCATGTTATAATTGATAGCATATGTGAGTAATCCATTACTGGATATTATGGTCACTGTTGGGTAACGTGCTGTCCCTTGTGCAGTTTGACAAGCTTTGTATATTCAAGTTAAATTACCTTACAGTGTAGGCAATGGTTCATGACTCTTGTCTAACAATAATAAATAAAAAAAACATCGTAACTAGATTTATCATTTTTGTCTGCACCGTAGCCTATATCAGACGATGAGTTACTGAAATGGCATTTCACAATACCCTTTTATATAAAATGTATAGTTAATAAAATAAAATAAATCGGGACGAAAAAGTTTTAAAAAATGGTCTAGTGGAGGACCAGGCTGATAGACAGGTTAAGAATGGCAAAGGGAAGCAGATCTCACATCTGCGGGGTCGAAAACTCAGAAAAATACATTTTGAATCTATAAACCCCCGCAGTCGTCGGTTTGACGACACAACATTACGTATCCCGTTACACAACTACAGTCAACCGCCATCCCAACCCAGTAACAACGTTCCTCGAATCACATTGCACCTTTTCAGAGCTTGAAGGGGGTGTGACCAATTGGAGACGACGTTTATCTGGAAACGTGATCTAATGACTTCTACTGGCTGACATGGTACCCGCCCATATGCCTTACTGACCGACATTCACAAAATTGAGAGAAAGAAAAGAAGAGGTCCGTGTAAGCGCCTTATCTCAAAACGAACTCAACAGCACACCTTAGTGGGTGTTTTTGTCGTTAATAATAAAGGCCTAATATTTAAAATATGGGACCAACGTGGCGTTTAGGGCTGCACAGAGAATGAGAGAAGTGTTACTATGCAACTGACCGGTGTATTATTGACACTAAATAGGTAACCTGAGTCCTAGCTGTCGATCTCGGCTCCTTTCCTTTCCCGGGAAACAGGTGCGGGTAGATATTTCACCGCCAAACCAATAGGCGGAGACAAACTGCCTTTGTCTGAGCCACGCCACCAACAGCTGACAAAACAAGGGATACGAGTTTAACAAAGAACACTTATAAAACGAATTAAAATACATGTATGACATCAGCTATATCTACAAGACAACTGTAAGACTGATAATATTCAGTTTATTGATATGTAGGCTATAATGCTCTTATGGTTCTTCGGCACTTATTTTGGTTGTTCCCAATGTGCTTGTTTTAACTACCCGCAATGTTTTGGGGGCTAAATTGTTATTATCAGTGACCTAGATGCACTTTGTAAAGCTCTCTCTTGGAAGTCGCTTTGGATAAAAGCGTCTGCTAAATGAATACATGTACATGTAAATAATCGCTCTGGTTGGATGCATTTGTGGAATAAAAAAGCATATCTACAGAAGAATCTCAGAAGAATCTCAGAATAACTGCCTAAATAACAGTTAAAGGAAATATTATAGGCCTAGGTCATTGATTCATGGCATATTTGGATCATGTTTGCTGGTATTTACTATTTCGTAAGTAGCCACTTTTGGTGGGGATTCCAAAGGAACTGGTTCCACCCCTAATGGTGGCGGGAACCACAGGACAGACATTTGTTTGATGTCAACTTAACGAAATATGATATGTTACAACCACAATGATAACGTTATGGTATAACGATTTAACTTTTGTAAAGTTCAGCAGCAATTGGTAATTTACTTTAAACGCTTAAAGTATGTCAAACTGTGTCATACTAGCACCAGGCATCATAAGCAAAGCAAACCGTCATAAATTCCATCCTTTAGTTCCCGTGGATTATGTCCTGTAAAATATATTTCCTAGAATCGGAATGTTGAATTAATGTATTTATTTTTAGCAAATGAAAACAATTAATCTGCGCGCCCTTTCCTTAACGTTTTGTAACTTTCCACCGCCTTGATTTTGTAACACAAACAAAGCCGCCATATTGGGAGGAGACACATGTGCACATAACGCACCCTGATTGGTCCAATGAACTCTCCAGCGACGAATCTAAACCAAAGCATGGCTTCCATTGGTTGTTTCAATCGAGCGCCAGGATTTCAATAAAAAGGGAATGCCGAGCAAACGTTCACATACTTCCTCAACCAGAACCCAAAGAAGAATATTCGCATACTTAAAGAACTCACCGGCACAGTACTCGTTGCCAGACATTGGATCCGTTTTTATATTAATTTCCTTAGTTTTTAATTTGCTTACTCGTCTTTCGATTGAAAATGCTCGCCGCTCGCTCTCCTCTTGCTAAGAAGAACGAAAACGCCATCATCTCTCAACTTGATAACATAACACTTATTGACAAAGAGAACACTGTAAGTAAACATATTGGTAGTTAGAACTGTTAGTTCTCATCATGATACATTTACGAAGTTTAAATTCTGTGATAGACGTTAAAGCAGTGTCTGCATTTGAAATAAGACCTGGTATACCCAGAGCCACTGCTCTTTTTATATGGCTCTGGGTACACATACAAATCGATATTTTCAGTTTAACAGCATTGGCTGGATATAGCTATAATTTGCTTGTGTGCTGTGTGAAAAATGATATGAAACTAGGCTATTCATTGTCTTTTTTTAGCCTCCCAGCTTGAACCACACACGGGTTCTTGCCTCCAAAACGGCGCGTAAAATCTTTGAAGATCCTGAGGTAAGCAAGTGGTTTAGCTATCTTAACTATGCCTTTATTTGCCGTGGCGGTAGCTTTCGCTCTAGTTAGTTTGGCTTGCTTTTTAAACAATGCAATTGAGTGCTAAATGATATTAGTATTTTGCCTTCAAAATAGCGTAGGTAATTCTTGCACTGGTGGACCATGTTGGCGCCAACACTTTGGTCACTTGCAATTGGCAGCTATTGGTCTGCCTATAGCATATATTTCTAGAAAAATCTTTTCTATATTATGAATTTGGACCAAATGGCGCCTGTAAACGCTCACATTTTGCCAGTTTTGTCGAATCTGCCTCCACGCAAGCACAGGTAGGGAACAGTCTTTGTTCCGGTATATCAGCGGTCATGTAATTTAAGTTGGCTAGTCATTGTCCGCACCTTTACTATTCTAACTTAAAACATACACTTGATTAATAAGAAACGGATGGTAACGTTGAATGTTTTAAGAGTTTGCTGCAATTATATATGTATGAGCTAACTTCGTCTACACGTACATTATTCCTGAATGGCTAGCTTGATTTCCTTTTTTTTATCCGTTCGCAGGATAAACCAAAAACGACGAAAGACAGCACACAGGATGAGCCACTTTTGAAAGACAATCCACGTCGTTTCGTAATTTTCCCTATTCAATACCATGACATTTGGCAGATGTACAAGAAGGCAGAGGCCTCATTCTGGACAGCGGAGGAGGTAAAAACATGCTTTTTATGCTAACAAATGGTACTTCATAACTTCCTTCCCATTGCTATGGAGAACATTTTTGATGTTCCACCCCCCACTAGGTTGATCTATCCAAAGATGTGCAGCATTGGGTGTCTCTAAAAGATGAGGAGAGGTACTTCATCTCCCATGTGTTGGCCTTTTTTGCTGCCAGTGATGGGATTGTCAACGAGAATCTGGTGAGTGGTCTTGAGGGAAAGGGTTAACTGTAATTAGTCATATTGCAGCCATGTTTGGATGTCCCTTGTTTTTGGTTCTGATTTTGACCTCATTTATTTGCCATTAGGTGGAGCGCTTTACACAGGAAGTCCAAATCACCGAAGCGCGGTGCTTCTATGGCTTCCAGATTGCCATGGAGAATATTCACTCCGAGATGTACAGCCTGCTCATTCATACCTACATTAAAGACTCCAAAGAGAGGTCCGTCTTACCGCTATATTTTTATTATTCACAATGAAACGTATCCAAATTCAGTGTTTGTATATGGTAGATTCTATGGCGATGATGAGACGCGCAGGGGTACGGACCTCAGCTGATAATGGGAGCTGAGTGTTGGTGCTGTATCTCAGCCCAGAGGGCATGTGGTCCACTGGCTGGGGGTGCCGACACGATAAAGACGCCCGACTGAGCCTTGTCATGCCGCTGTTGGCACTTCTGTTCAATGTTTTTGTTCTTTGTAGTGTATCAAGATGGAATCAAAATGTCTCATAATGGGAGTGTTCCCTTTTCTCACTATCAGAGAGTATCTCTTCAACGCCATTGAGACGCTCCCATGTGTCAAGAGGAAAGCTGACTGGGCGCTGCACTGGATTGGCAACAAGAAGGCTGAATTTGGTATGTTTGGTTGCTAACCAACTACCACAGCTGGCTCTTGAATGATGCAAATAACATCAGGTTTGACCTGTTCGTCCCTAATTTTTGATGCTTGTGTTCCAGGAGAGCGAGTTGTGGCCTTTGCTGCAGTTGAGGGAATCTTCTTCTCTGGCTCCTTCGCTGCAATCTTTTGGCTGAAGAAGAGGGGTCTCATGCCTGGCCTGACTTTCTCCAATGAGCTCATCAGCAGAGATGAGGTTGGTCTCACATTTACATTTAGAAATACTTAATTTGGCAGCCAGCAACATGAGGAAGGAAACATGACATTAAATGTGAAACAAATAGAACTGAAAAAGTAGGCAAATGGTTGTTGAATTGTATTCACTTTGATTTAACACAAAGCAAAACCCAATGCTTCTCAACTGGCATGTACCATAGGCTGACTCCCTTTGCAAACATTATGGTCCGTCTAATGAGTTAATTTATTTTTCTTCTCCAGGGCCTGCACTGTGACTTTGCATGCCTCATGTTCAAGCACCTGTTGAACAAGCCTTCAAAGGAGACTGTTACAAACATAATCAAGGATGCGGTGGAGATTGAACAGGTTTGTGGACAAGCAGGGTGCTGTCTACTTTGGAAAAAATACAAATATTTGCATCAGAGTGGTTTTTTTCATCATTCTGTGTTCTTTTGTCAGGAGTTCCTTACTAAAGCCCTGCCTGTGAAACTGATAGGCATGAACTGTGAGTTGATGAAGCAGTACATTGAGTTTGTGGCTGACAGACTGATGCTTGAGCTGGGCTTTGATAAGGTAAGAATGGCCCACAATATCATCCATTGATGTTCTGACTCAACAATTGTTATTATATGGATTTCTTTAAGTAAATGCATTTAAGAGGCGATGATGAGGCGCACAGGGGTATGAACTTCAGCTGATAATGAGAGCTGTGTGTTGGTGCTGTATCTCAGCCCAGTGGGCATGTGGTCCACTGGCTGGGGGTGCCGACACGATAAAAACGCCCGACTGAGCCTGACCCATTACCAGGCTTGAACTGAACGATGGATGTGTACCTACATTTATGAATTTAGCAGATGCTTTTATCCAAAGCGACTTCCAAGAGAGCTTTACAAAAGAGCATAGGTCACTGATCATAACAAGGTAGTCCCAAACATTGCAAGCAGCCAAAACATGAAGCATACAGTGTGAAAAACTAAACAAGTGCCAAAGGGAAGACCCATAAGAGCATGCAGTTATACAAGTTACAAATTAAAGCAACATGAACCCCAAAAAGTGCAAGATTGTACCTGTAGAAATAATCAACAGTAAAATATTTCGCAGCGAGTACAAGAGTTAACTTTGTTATAACTAACCTACAAGAGCAACAAGTCTCTCAATAAGACTAATTGTGATCTTGGAGGAACCTATCCTGTTGGATGTGTTTTAACCATGCATGCCCTAACCCGTGTTTGTACTATTGTATTGTATAGGTGTACAGAGTGGAGAATCCCTTTGACTTCATGGAGAACATCTCTCTAGAGGGCAAGACCAACTTCTTTGAAAAGAGGGTGGGGGAGTACCAGAGAATGGGTGTCATGTCTGGCACCACTGACAACACTTTCAGACTGGATGCTGATTTCTAAAGCCCTGTGAAGGCACAGTGACACTTAATGTAAAGACACTTGAAGAGGACCTGGGACAAAGTGGACCACCTCCTTATACTATTACTATTTTTATTCTGTTATATTAGATTTTTTATGCTGTTGTATAGATGTATAACATTGTCACCCCTGCAGTAAATAAATTGTTTTAATTTGTGTGGCGCATATGTAATGTGTACCATTTGATTTTTTTATGGGGAATTTGTAATAAATTTCTGAACGTCATACGTGTGAGTGAATGGCATTTACTTTGTGAAAAACGCATGGTTGTCTTTTGGTTGTTAAACGTGCCTCAACGTCTTATGTTGATGATGGACGTAATGGGTTGTGAGGCGGAGCTATAGTTGTCCTCAAATGTTATTGGTTGAAAGACCATCGTCATACGCATATTTAGTATAAGGAAGTAAACAAGGCTGTTAATGAAAAGCTCGGGATACTGGTCTGGCTCGGATTCTTAAGCAGTGTGCTGACTGTCAAGTTTAACTTATTTAAACATGTCGATTACAACTCCGAGACAAACATTCATGAATCCGGTGAGTTGTTTAGATAGACTGTCTGATTATAGGACCATACCTCTTCTAGTTACACCAGCAAAGATTAGTTAGGCTAACGACAATTAGCTACACGTTGGCTGCTAGCTACTAGCTAAGCTAGATAGACATGGCTTCGGTCAACACTCGAGCGAATAGAAACACGAAAAGTTCGACAAACCAATGTTGGCATATGGCATTATTAGCCAATTAACTGTAACCAAGAAAGTGGTCTGCCTTTACATCCAAATCTTCACTTTGCCCCACAGACCATCCCCTTTGCTGGGACAATCCTTGGCGGCTTGCTACCAGGGGAGATGGTTATTATTCAAGGTTCGGTTCCAAGTGATAGTGAAAGGTAAATTCACATCGAAAAGTCGTACACGACTAACTCAATTATAACAAAGGGGTTACATGAACAAGAAAGAGATAATTCACTTTTATCAGACTAGTTTATGTATTTTGTCCTCAGGTTCCAGATTGATTTAACATGTGGAAGCAGCACAAAACCGAGAGCGGACGTGGCCTTTCACTTCAACCCTCGATTTAAGAAGTCTCCTTGCCTCGTCTGTAACACACTGCAGAGAGAACGTTGGGGCAAGGAGGAGATATTCTATAAAATGCCTTTTGCACTTGGGGCCTCCTTTGAGATCATAGTATTGGTGCATCAAGATGTGTTCAAGGTGAGAGTTTCAAACAAACAAATCAGTGCTATTTAGATAGGATTGTTGCTTTCCTGTCAACCCCCTTCATTAGAATGAAGCAGGGGCATAGTTTTTTTTATGTAGGTGGGACAGTCTTTTAAAATAACTGGATCCGGCTGTTAAATCATTTTAATAATACTGTTATGTCTCACACATGTATAATGAACCCTATTCCCCTGGAACAAAGAGGGTTCGGTTATTGTTCTGAAAGCAAGATCTGTTTTATATAATTATGCAGACAGACTCCAGAAGCCAAATGATCTCACTTCCTTGTCTTACTGGTTAAACAAACAATTCAAAACAGCTACTTAGCCATAAGAGGGTAAATCCTTAATTTCCAATTCCCTTTACTTCCTTTTTGGGTGGAAGTTGGAACATTTAAAGCCATCTCCTGTCAGAAATGTTCAGAACAGACAAATGTGAGTAATGTGACCTCATCCCTGTTGGGGTTGATATGTGTCCTCTTTTCCCTACCTCAGGTTGCTGTGAACGGGGCACACATGCTGGAGTATAAACATAGACTTGATTTGGATAGAGTGGATACTCTGGCCATATCTGGAAAGGTCAATGTTCAGGCCGTAGGGTTCATCCCAAGCTCTGTGAGTAGGCTGAATGCTCATCATGTTTTGTTAACTGTAAATGAAATACTTTTTTTTATATCTCAATCTGTTACCTCTAAATCATACCTGTCAGGAAAATGTGTTTTGTGATCCAAATTTTTAGAAGTCAATTCCAACTCCACCTGATGTAGTGAACCAAGTCACACAAGCGAATGTAAGGAATTTACGGAACTTGTCAGAATTTCTTTTTTTTTTGGGTGTGACGCATATAACTTCCTTCTGAAAAGTTTTTTTTCTGATTTTGGACAGGCATTGGTTTCATCATCAGGTGACTTTGTAAGTTTGTGTCTTTTTTTACATTTTGTACGTCAAAACATTTCATGATTTACGTAATATACCAAAGACATCAAATGTGACTTTATCATTGCTTTCCCAGAGCCTACCTTTTAGAGGGAAACTGTTAAAGGGGCTGAGTCCAGGACACACCATCACGATCAAAGGACACACCAGCCTCTACCCACACAGGTACAAACATTGTCAATGATGGTTAACAAAGTAGCAGTAAAAAATGCAAATTGCTAATCCCTGCTCTGGCATCAGTAGCTACTCGTACTGATTGTGTTGTCCCTGACCACCGGGTGTGTCATGTTTTCTTCTGTGGTGTGTGTTAACCTTGCAGCTTCTCTGTGAACCTGAGAGTGGGAAACACGGAGGACATAGCGCTGCACCTGAACCCCCGAATGAAGAACGGGGTATTTGTCCGCAACTCCTACCTGAAACAGTGCTGGGGTCCTGAGGAGAAGTCTTTGCCCAACTTCCCCTTCACACCCGGGGAGTACTTTGAGGTGAGCAACAACCCATTCTTATGCAAGTTTTACTGTTGTAACCCCCCCCCCAGCCCCAAACTCAGCAGTCTCTCATGCAGGACAGACAAAATCACAGTTCTTCATCACACTTTCATTGCTCGTAAGTCGTTGTGACCCCATGTCGTGTTCTGTTTGCTGTAGATGATCATCCTGTGTGAAGCCCAGCAGTTTATGGTGGCAGTGAACGGCCTTCACCTGCTGGAGTACAAGTACAGAGTCCAGGACCTGAGCCGCATCAACGAGCTGGAGGTCCAGGGAGACGTGCAGCTACTGGACGTCAAGATGTGGTGAAGGCTTTCGTCACTCCACCTCCACAACCGACCAGAGATCAACACTCGCCCTCTGAGAGTCCTCCAACTCTGGGACGACCCTCCCCAGCGTGTGCAGCTGAGCAGCTTTCTCAAAGAACACCTCACTTCCCCTAACTCCACCCAGCTAGGCTGCAAGGCCTCTACCTGGTCCTTCATATTAATTCCTCTGTGCATGAATGCTTTGAAATGTAGCACTATTAATGAAAGTGATGTGGATGAGGTATTCATAAATACCTGAATATAGCAATTTGCTGTGAGGCTGACAAAATGTAATTAACAACTGGTCTGTAATCTGTTGAGTCAGATATTTCTAAACAGAGCAGGTCAATACAAATTATGTGATTATTAATTTATAAAGGCCAGCATGATTAGTTAAAGATATTGATCTGTTTCATAAGTGTGTTTACTGTAATAGCAATAGTTAATCAATCATTTTGATCACTGATCCTCAAAAGTCCTCAAATGAATTGTAACCACTCAGATGTAATGCATATTTTAAATCATTGTGTTTTGCTTTAACGTGTGTTCTTCTGTTAAAGGCATCTAATGTAATTACTGCTTTGTATTAGTAAGATACACTGCATTTGTTGCATTGCTACATTTCCATTCTAATAACAGTTTAGGGCTACTGCTAAGTACATGTATAATCTAAACCTGTCAGGGACTCAGTGTATATAAATACTTATTGATGGTGTTTTATTTTTTAGCTATCTTGGTTACTTTGGCAATTTGACCAAAATGAGGATCATGTGTCAGACAAAAGCAGAGGAAACAGAAGAAAGAGTTGTGAAATCAGGAAAATGTTAATAAGTTTATACCGTTCATACCCAACAAAATGATGGTCGCACACTAGCAAAGAGTCTCACGAACAAAATGTTGTATCCATCACCCTCCTATGCAAGCATCCACAGATCATTCACACTATGATCATTTATTACGTGCCTACCCCGACTGTGCATACCTGACACACCTGTTTTGGTAAACATTTGTATTGTATTGATTAATATTCATTTTTATCATAAAAAAAGCAATACATCACGTCATCGATCATGTCTGTATTTTGGAAGATGCTCATTCTTTGACCTTAATAAAATAACTTTGTGGATCTTCAATGTGGATTAGAAAATCTGTCCCAACAGAAAGATCCTATGAGCAAGTGATGCTGAATTGAAAATGTAATAATAATGCATATACAGTTGGTTTAAGGTAAGGTGTTAGCCTCAGCCTTTATATCCACTAGAGAGCACTGTGAAGCTTTCAATACACTGATGTTAGCATTAGCATCGCCTCACTAGCCTAGCACAGGATCGCTTATCTTTACATGACAATGTTGTCAGAGGCCCCAATCCACAGAGGTAAGCACATCATACAGGACTGATAAAGTAGCTACGAATAAAATCGGAAAATAAGATCTATCGTCATTGTGCAGGCCTATATGTAAATGCAATGCCATTTCAAAGGGCAGACTAACAAATGAACAGAACATGCTTGTACAAACAGTTGTGAATTTATTAATATCCACAGGCATTCATGTAACAGCTGGAAGTCAATGAAAAATCTTGGCACAGCATATTATTGACTGTTTTGGCTTCACATTTGATCAAAATGTAACTTCTTCGCTTCACACTGGAACTGATGAACACCACCAATCACAATTAACAGTATCCATACCCACAATCTCAAACAAGGGGCATGGTTTCAGGCCCAGCCCCTTGCTAGCTGTGTTCTTCTTTATAAAAGAGCATCACCAGACTTGATGGGCACATGACATCACAAGTTCTCAAGTCCTGATTCATGTCTTTTCAGTTGATCATGGAACCTGAAGAATTAGAAAAAAACATATTGTTGTGCCTTCTTATGGTGTAAAATCAACAATGTCAACCTTTAAGTATGAGAGTTTGACGGAATTACATGTTTTTTTTCAATGCTGATGCATGTACAATGACATTTCATGGAGAATATGGCCAGAGGGTTTTTGGCAGGCAGCTAGCTACCCATGTCCGTGCTTGCTACAGCTGGGACTGGCTATACCGAAGGAGGAACAAGCTGGAGGCCTGACTTTGGTCCTGGTTGAGTGCAATGAAGAAACTGAGAGGATTTGTTTGGCACTGGAGTAGCTTATCTCCACAGGTGAGTAAAAGATTTGGGTCTGGGGGCGTGGGACTGGAAGTATGGCTTTGGTCCTGAGCCGGCAGTGGAGAGTATGTGAGAGGATGTGTCTGGAGGGAGTCTGGAGGTGGGGCTCAGACCGAGCTGAGCTTGACCAGGCCCCGGACAGAGTCCTCGTGCAGGGAGTCCTGGCTAGCCGGGTCGTACAGCTGGCCGGTGTGACCATGGGTCATGTGAATGGCGCAGGGCAGCGGGCCTGGCCCTGGCGGCGAGGGAGTCTCCTGGTCCGGGCTGACAAAGTGATGGTGGTGGCAGTGTGCGTCGGCATCCCTCAGAGTCTGCATGTCCCCTGCGCAACTCAGGTTGGGGATGGAGGAGGGCAGGGAGGGCTGTACGGAGGCCAGGGACACACAGGGCCCCCCCAGAGAGCTCTTCCCTGGGAGTGGAGCTCCCCTGCTCAGCATGACTGGGTCGCTGTGGAGCAGCGGAGTGGCAGCGGCCTGTAAAACGAATTTGGTGCTCTGAATGCACTGATGTTGGTCACACTGAGATGTGGGGAAGTGGAGGGAAGACGGGCGGAAAGGCAAGAAGGAGATAAAGTGAGGAGATAAAGTCACAAGTTTTGAGGAAGGTGTATGAAGTAAACAGTGCAAGAGAAAAGGTATGGGAAAAAAGGATTGAAATACACATTGATATGAAGGTTAACAGAAAAACACAAAAATAGAGAGACAAAGTTAGCAATACCATAAATACTGTATGATGCATTATCCTACATACAGTATATATACTGTACTACATAGAATACTTTAACAAGTTCTTACATACAACCATTCCATTATAAACATCACCCCTTCGCCATTAAGTGTAAGGCAATAATAATAAATAGGCTATTATTATTCCGCTTGATGATACATTTTCAAGAGAGTTTTTCAAGCCTCAGGACTTCTCATCAGTATTCCCCACCCTGGTTCCAGCAGTCTAACCCTGGCTGTATTTGGAGGGAGAGGGACCGGGTTGCTTCAGCTATTACGACTGTAGCAGTTACCAAGGGGATGATGCCACCTAGTGCAATTCAAAACCTGAGGCGCTACAATTTCAAGCACTGTTGTCAGGATTGAGATAGACAGAAAGAGTACGAGAAATACAAGAGATAAACAAAGAGATAAAGAGGAAAATAAATTGAAAGGTAGAGAAAAATAGATAGGTACTTCAAGCATGGACACTTTGGGTGAGTGAATTGCTGTTGCAATATTTAGAGGTGATTGGTCATTGACATCCATCTAACTCTGACACAGCAGAGGAAGTAAATACTAAAGTGTCAGCCTGGTCTGTCAGAACACGAAACATCTAACAAGTAGGCTTTAAGCCTTTCCTTCTCCACATGCACGCACGCACGCACGCACGCACACACACACAAACACACACACACACACACAAACACACACCCATTGCTTACCATGTGAGTGTGAAGCTGGGTGGAGGTGTATAAATTGGCACCATTGGAGTGGGAGGCTGGTTGGGGTGTGTCTGGCTGGATGAAACCTCTTCTGTCAACCAGACTGGATAGAGAGGAGATAAAACAATGCAGGTGAGCTGTGTGTTTGTGAACATGCCTGTGTGTGTTTGTAGGTCTGCAAGAACCTGTGTATGTGTAGGTAGGTAAATGCTCCAGACTAGATCCTTCCATGAGTGCCCACACACACAGCAGATGGCAGCCACCTGTCAGTGCAGAGCACCCCCCCCCCCTCCCAACACATCCCCCAGAGGTAACAGGAAACTTGTTAATGATGTGTGAAATTCCGCCAAGACTGAGCTCATACACATACAGAACAAACTGCACACATAATTCAGCTCCTCTCCACACCATCTGGATGGGATTTATGGAATTGGGGGCTGGTTAATGAATCATTAATATACCATATGTATGAAAACAGTGCAATGTTTCTGTCAGAGTGTTCTAATCACTAGAGGCACTAGGGAGTGTGAATTGCATATCTCTCACAGTCAGGCCAGCTTGCATTATGTTGAGGTGTAATAACCCCCACCCATATGCTGGGGGGAGGAATAACAACAATCTGCAAGGCTCCAGTCAACTTAATGTGGAAGACGAGGCAATTAAGTTTCCCTTGAAAAAATAGGACCCGAAAATGATAGCATGTGTTGAATTATTCCTGCTCGGCTCTGATGACTATCTTGATTGAACTCTCGTTAAGCACAGTTTAAGGTCTGATTGGCCCTGAGGCATTCTGTATCTGCTGACTAAGGGGAAACAGAGTGAGATACCAGTAAAGAGGGGAGGCTAGGGTGACAGGGACATGGCAGAGGGAGGAGAGAGAGACTGAGAGAGAGAGAGATAGAGGATGAGAGAGAGAAACACAATGAGAGGGAGAGAGAGACAGAGAGAGAGAGAGAGAGAGAGAGAGAGAGAGTGGGTATGGGAGGGAGAGAGAGAGAGTGTTTCTTGAGGGCATGGCTATGTGCTCACCTGGGTGGGAGGGGTCCACAGAGAGCGGCACAGCAGTTGGTCAGGATGTTGCCGTAGCTGTAAGGGTTGTAGTTGTCCTTCCCACGCTTGGTCGACCACGAGCCTTTGATCTGCCAAGGGGACCAATCAGGAGCAACGAAGACAGTAGAGGAAGGATGAGGTGTGGTCGCGGCAAGCATTTGATTCAGCCACAGCCAGAATAGGGAATTCAAAGAGAGGAATTACACGGTGCCCTCAAACATGAAATGGTCCTTGATGTCAAACCAAACAGATATCTCAAAGCCTAGGAGTGGAGGGCGGTGTGGGTGAGGGAGGGGGCGAGACGATGCCAGTTCGTACTCACGTCTTCGTTTGTCGTCTGATTGGAGCTGATCAGGTAGGTGTGGAAACCGGACAGGCCGACAATAGACCACACAGAGAAGAAACACACCACCACCTCCAGCACAGTGAAGGACGTGGTCAAGGAGGAATTACACTGTAGACCGCTGTCTCATACATACACACACACACACACACACACAGCAAGGACGAATAAACATGCCTCATCATCCTCTCAACTAATCATACAAGACTATAGTTTCCTATGAGTGTGGGTACCCCAGTATGTGGTGTACGTTGGTGTGGCTCAGTAGGACATATCAACCACCCAAAGATTGTGTCACAGACATGGATTTCCTAGACAGCACACTACATAGCACTGTGCTGTATAATGCCCTGAATTCCTGCAGGTAAAATGGCTAAATAAACACATTCCTATTGACTAATTTATGCAATAGATTAATAAAACATTTTAATAATATGCCACAGAGAAAGAGCAAGACAAAAATGGAGAGAGGGTGAGAGAAAGAAAGCACATTGGGAAAACACAAGCCCTGTCCCTGCCTCACTCTGTCTGGAATAATGAGTGTGTGTGTGTGTGTGTGTGTGTGCGTGTGTTAAAAGTGTGCATGTGTGAAAGTGGGTGTATGTCTGTGCACGTACAAAAGTGCGTGTTCATGGGATTCCAACGTGTGCGTGTGCTTTATGAGAGTGTGTGGTCTCGTCCCTAGCCGCAGGTTGACAGGCCTAAATGTGTGTGTTTGTGTGCATGCGTGTATGTGTGTGTTTGCCTGTTCAGGATCTAGCTGGGGCATGTCAGGTGCGTGAGGGGCCAGAGGCAGAGACGGAATGAGAGCAGCAGTGAAGCTCCTGCTACTCAGTGGAAATCAGTGTCTCAGACTGAAGGGAGAGGCTGTCTAGAAACCCTCTCTATATCTCCTCCCTTATCTACATGTGGTCATGACGCAGACAACTTTACACACCAATAAGAGAGAGAAAGAGAGAGAGGTGGAAGGAGAGGACCAAGAGAGCCTTCTGGAAGGATATCTGGCAGGGCTGTCTTTAAGTGCGCTGAGGAATCCTGTCCGGTTGGATCCTGCAGATGAAGACATGAAAGGTTGATGTTATGTCAGGCGCAATTGAACACTTAACATGTACACAGCAAAGGCAACCTTCGAAATCTGAATCACAGAGCTCAACAACAGCAGCTTTACATTCTACCAGCTGACCAGTGACATGAATATGAAACTATCAAGGGCTTTCCCTTTGATGTTGTTGGCTGGCTCAGGGTTGGCAGAGAGATACTATCCCCCAGAGAGCACAATCCTGCAGACTGGACTTCAAGACTCGAGCTCATCACCCTGAAAGCCTCTCAAGTCCTAACAGTGGTGAAGACAGGGGTAAAACGAGGTCTACAGGCCTCAAGTCTGGGACAAACAACAACTCTGCACTCAAGACTCCTAGAAACCTGAATGATTGACAGCGGGTTTCGAAGCCCTCTCCATCATCCGCTCACTCTACACAGTGGGAGATAAAGAAAACAGCCCAAACCCAATCAACACTCCTCTCCCCTTCCTGCCCCACACAATCCACCTCCCCTGATGCAGTAACTGCATTGGATGTCTTCCATTCATCGTTAATCAAGACCTGTTCACTACTAATCCACTCATTATCCCCTGATTTCATTTAGAGGAAGCTGTTTGTGAGCCGTTCCAGGTTCTATACTGGTTCTGCTTCCCTGGGCCCCAGACTGGAAAAACTAACCCTGTGCTCCCTAGACTGTGACAACCTACCCCGTGTTCCCTGGGCCAGGGCACTCTCCCCATGCTCCAATGCTTCTGCTGTGGTTGATTGATCTGTGATCACAAACACAGCAGCAGAGGCAGCTCTGCAGCTCTGCCCCCAAACCCCCACCCCACACCCACACCCCCACCCCCACCCCACATCCCCCCCCCCTCCCACCCCACACCCCCACCCCACGTCCCCCACCCCCACCACACACACCCCACCCAGAGAAAGAACAGCGTCAGCAGCTTGGAGCACAAGCCTGGTCTAACCCAGGAATAAGGCAGAGGACGAGGAAGAAGAGAAGGAGGAGAAGAGTAGGAGGAAAAGGAGGAATTGAAGAGGAAGGGAGGAGGAGAAATAAGGAGGAGGAGGATGAGGAGGAGAGGAGGGCTGGATCAATAAGAAAGCCACTCATTTAATCCATTACAGAGATGAAGTGCACCATAGAGTTGCTGCTTCTCCATCTGTCTCTAGCATTGGCCCTTTGTTTATCTGAGAAAACTGCTGAGTGCATTTAATACACATGGAAATTGGGTCTAAACTGTAAAATCAATGTTGCAAATCATACTGTACAGTGAGTTACAGTATCAGGGCATTAACATAAAGTCCAGAGGTGAGAACAGCCTAGTTAGTTCTGGATTACAGTAAGAAGACTGTGTGTTGCATCTGGACACTTGTCATCCTCACACCGGGACCACGTGAATGGCGGATCATTTTCCACATCCTTTATGTGTCAGGGGGACATTGCTTGAGGAAAAGCAGTGCGTGTGCGTGTGTGTGTGTGCGTGTGCGTGTGTGTGTGTCACAGGGCAACTGCTGTTTGTTATCAGGGCTTGAACAGTGTGCGTGTGGTTGTGACAGGCATTACTCACTCAGTATGACGTGGGTGACCACGAAGGCAAAGATGAACAGGGTGAGGAAGGAGAGCGAGAGGATGAACAGGTAGAAGAAGCGGTAGTTTCTCCGGCCCACACAGTTCCCCACCCAGGGACAGTGGTGGTCAAAACGCTCTGGGAAGGGAGGGGAGGAACCGAGGAGAAAGAGAGGGAGAGGGAGAGAGAGGGAGAGAGAGAGAGATAAAAAGAGAGAGAGAGGGAAAGAGAGAATGAGAAAGAGGAGGGATACAAGGGAAAGAGGAAGCAAATGAGAGAAAGAGAGGAAAGGGGATGAGGAGGAAGAGTGAGAAGAGGAGGGAGAGAGAGAGAGAGAGAGAGAGAGAGAGAGAGAGAGAGAGAGAGAGAGAGAGAGAGAGAGAGAGAGAGAGAGAGTGAGGGGGTATATCAGCAGGAGTGAAAAGTGAGTGGGTTTGGTGGAACATTCTGTATAAAACAATCGGTCTTCTATTTTTGTTTGAACATAGACAGAGAGCGTGCATGCAGCTCCACTCACCCACACAGTTGTCACACAGGCTGCAGTGGGAGGCGCGCGGCGGCCGGAAAATTTTGCAGGTGAAGCAGTATTTCAGCTTGACCGTCTGCCCGTTGATCAGCACCTCCCTGGTTCTGGGTGGCCGGTATCCTGGCCCACTGGACCCGTTACCTGCATCTAAAGAATTCAGGGTAGAGGATTGCTACATTAAATGTACACATCAGTTCTCCTATGATGGATGAGATAACATCTTATCAAGAGAGTCAATCTGTGGATGTATCAACAAATGATTCATTACCAATACCTAACTTAACCCTAACCAGTTGTTAAATATGAGCAAAGTTGGAGTTCTGACATTGTGCTCATTGGTAGTATGAACATCTACAGGCTGTCTACAGGTGACTCAAAATAAAGAGTAAACATGGATGAACCTCGAACTGTGTATGGTTGGATGGTTGATGATGCAATACATTTAAGTAAACGTCCTATTCAGGAGAAATTCCCAGAAAACAAAGTCACGCCATGGCACTAACCGAGTATAAAGCTTCTGAGTGAGATGTACTGTATGTCACAGTCAGCATATTTCACTGGCTTTTTTCACAGATGCAATTTACAGTGCCGGGGGGGGGGGGGGGGGGGTTGATGGAAGGCACAGGGGCTCACTGTTTACTTGACATTACATTATTCATCTGCCCAGCAGGACCCAGCACTCCACTTTGACAAACACACACCGCACACACACCATCAACACACCCAACACATCCATGCAGACTCACACACCCCTGACACCAGATACATGAATGCACCTCCTCAAATAGGGGGTCACACCTCACTTCCCCAAACTGGATGATTTATTCTCCTGAGTGGGGTCTAAAGAGGGGGGGCCCAAAGAGACAGATTCCTCACTGTCGTTCCCCTTCCATGCTCCAACTGCTGCAAAGAGTCAGCACTTCTGTCTCAGCCTGTTTTCGTAAAATGTGTTCTTCCTTGTTAACATTTCACTAGGCCTTCATTAGTTTGTGGTTTAATTTAAGTGAAGTGTAAAAAGTTAAGGAGCACAGGTTTTGTAGAGACTACACAATTGTAAATAAGACTGTACATGGCAACAGAATCTGTGAAAAAAATTATGTCTGCCTAAAACTCTAAATGCACTAAGCTGCTGCAAGTTTTAATTTGGGGTCAGACTGAAGATGAGAGGTAGGAAGAATGACAGAGAAGTAATGAAACGTTGTTGTAATGAGGGCCGAGAAATTGAGGACTATAGCCTGTCTGAAATACTTCCCAGTACTTAAACTGAGCAAAATAAAGAAATTCCACATATGGTTGTTTGTTGCTCCACTGTCCATCTTGGCCTTCTTAAACAGGATGCAGAATGTTATTCCAAGATGTGCATCAAGAAAACAGGGACTGTCCACAGACAAAGGCAGCCAACAAACAAAAAGGTTAAAAATAACAGAAAAGTATTTCCTTTCATTTATAGCCTTCAAAATGGCTGAGGTAGACATTTTTCATCTACTAAGGAAACACTGTTCAATGCCTAAATTTGGTCATTATCCAGGGCTGACCTCTCATGATTGACAGGAATGTTACAATACCACCCAACCTAAGGCAATCTAAATAAACATCTAGACTTTCTTCTAGCAAAAGTTTCTGTGACTGAATGTAACTGATTCTTCTCAGTGCCCAGAAGATGTAAGACACGAGCGATAAGGCCTAAAGATCTTATCACAACCAACCTCCGAAAATGTATTTTCATAAAGCTGCAATGCCTTGTGGCTGAGCCAGTTCTGCCGATCTGCTGATTCTAAACACAAACGTTTCTCCTTATCATCACGAATACCATTTGGAAAGAAAGCAAACATTTTGCAAAGGCTCAGTCGAAAACTGAAGTTCACATTGACAAGCAGACACATCTGTCTAAATACTTGTAAACCACAGACACAAATAAGGACAAAGTGTTGAGAAAACATCCCAGTGCTCGGCGTCTGCGAGTGGACATCCAGGTCTCGGGCTGGTGCTCACCTATCTGTCTCTCCAGATCGGCAGCCTCGTCGGGTGTGGCGCGAGGCAGGACCCCAGGGTCGGTGAAGCTGGCCCTGAAGAGCATCCCCACCACAAAGGAGAACAATACCCCTCCGATGACTGGGATGGCGGGGGTCAGGTTGGACGCCAGGAACGGGCAGCTGCAACACAGACATGGACAAAGCTTTGAGAAAGGGGGACAAAGGTCACTAGTTAGCGGTTGTTGGTTTCTTTCTTCTTTTTTTAAGGAGGGGAAACGAGTGAAAAGCTGTACCACTAATACCAGGCCTGTGCCAATCCACTTCATGTCTGGGCCATAATCCACTCGTAACTTTTGATTTCTAAAATTCATTTTGAAAGCATTAGAAGACCAAGCAAGGAGCAATGACCTTTTTAGAAAGAAAAATATGAAACAGAATATAATTTTTCCCCCTCCAAGACTTTTAAACTACAGGCATCCATAACCAAACAAAGTAAATAAAAGGCATGCACTCATGTCTGTTCAAAGGATTATGTCAACTAAAGAGAGGCATCTTTTTAAAAACAAAACACAGTAAGGCAATTTCCCATGGTTTGTGTCTTTATGTATATATATATATAACAGTCTGAGACATTTGTGGATGGAAATGAGAGTCTTAGATCCAGCTGTTCTTGGCATGACATCTGGAATTCTCAAAGTATTCTGTCTGTAGGTCCTCTCATGCCCAGATCATCGTGATAGATCCAGGCCAGCCTGGGTCTTAAAAGATAGACAGTTCAAATGAGATTTGAGCTCCACACAGCTCCACACAGCTCTGCAGACTCAGGGGACGAAGCAAGGAGGAACACCACAGCCTGACACATGCTTCAAGTGAATATCTCTGAATAACTTTCTACATTTACAGATAACAAATCACGGGCAAAAATGAACAGGAATGTTTCTCCTCAATAATTTAATTAAGAATTTGCACTTCCAGACAAAAGGCAGAAAAGACAATGTGATCAATATAGTTAATCTATATTTATTAAGGCATATTTACATCAGTTCCTTATGCATGAGACAGATATCCTAAATAGATGTAAGTCTTTATTCTGATGTACCAGACAGCTAAGCTGTAAATGAATCAGTACAGACAGGTCTTGAGATCTTATCTGATCATGAAGCTAGGATTGGAAATAGCAGCAGCTGTCCAAGTAGACCCATTTAAAACTGTTCTGCGCTGTCTGACTGGAATGACTATGAATGGATGTTATTGTTGGCGGCCTTATTCAACAGGGTTTATATCCTGAAGCTGGCATCCAGACTCATGTTTCAAGTGGAACGTCATTCAAGGGCAATAAAACACTTGAAAATGACCCAAAACATTGTTATTCCAACTATTTTAAGTTCCTTGATAAAAATGAGCAACCTTTCTGAAGCAATTCTTTAAGGATGGGAGCTATTTGGAACACAACATTTTCATTGTTTCTGTAGAATGGGGGAAAAAACAAGAATGATTCTGTGGGCCCAGTGCTATAAACAAGTATGAAAGCAGGAAAACAAGTATGAGCTCTGTCAACAAATATGAACAGTTGGTTGAAGGTTGAATCACAGTGAAATCCTGCCTATACTTATGGGAGTTGCTGCAATATAAATTGAGGATTTTGGGTAACTTGACTTCAAAAGCTTGGTTAAAGAGAAGAATACTTCTACCCTCAGCCGAAAGTCAAATACAACCAAACGAATGTAACTGGGACAATCTGCGACTCTCCTCCTGTTACCTTGGAGACGCAAGCTGTTCTACAGGACACAAAGAGCTTGAGAGGAAACTGTTACCTTGGAAACGGGAACACTGGGGTGCCGTGCCTTGGAAGTTGTGGTATGGAATGTGGGAGGACTGAAAGACCACACAAAAAAAGCGATGGGGGGATGGGTAGACAAGGAAATCTCAGACTCTCAGATTCCTCGCTTATGTGTTTGCAAACTGGAACTGGCAGTTGTAACAACGATTCACAGTAATTTAATAATACTGTTACAAAATGGAGTTCCAGTATGAGTCACTGCAGTGACATAATGTTGCATCAATGGCAAGTCATTACTTGTAAGCCTGTAATTGGCGACAAATCATTTTCAGCTATTGCACCAAAACACGCAAATGTACAACTGCATTTTAATTTCAATGACAAAATGACAACTCGGATTTGAGTAGTTCACGTGAAACTTTGTTGTGTACAACAAATGCTCAACAGGAAACCTGGAGAACCGCCTGTAAGAAAACACTAGACATCAGATGGAGCAACCTGTGAAGCAGCATCAGAGAGAGAGGGTGACCATGTGGTTAGCTCCCTTGAAAGAGAGGGTTTGTCCTACACTTCCATCACAAGACATCCTTGTGTTATTTCTCAGCATGTCAAGCCTCTAGGAATCAAAATACAACTCGGTCAACTGTGGAATGTATGGAGTAGCTCTCTTACTCACCTGACATTTATGCACATGTTTATGCACATGTTCCTCATTACCATTACCAATATGAAACACAGTTAATTCACACTTTAAGTGTTTTTTTCTTGATCAATAAGACACTTTTTTTTGCCTGATCCAATTAATATTCACTTGATAAAAAAATTGTTAATACCAATACAAAATTTTCTAAGCAAAACACATGCCGTCTCTATCCAATTGGAATTGAAAATCGAACCCTCTTCACCCGGTCAAAAGGCAAACCATGTCTGCCTGAACCAAACCCATGTCTGCCTGAACCCATGCTTGGAGGTCAAACTGGGGAAATAGGAAACCCTTGGGACTCACTGTTAAATGAATCAAATGGCATTACATTAAGACCATTCTGTGACTGTATCCCACAGGCCTTCCTCCAACCGTAAAGGCGAGTTGCGGTGGATGTTTTTGAGTTTAAGTTTGGAGAGGGGGTCAGAATAGCTGAATGAAACACAACCACAAAGTCTAATCCAAAACAATCGTTAGTTTTGGTCTACGGACCAAGCCTACTAAATATGTGACCTACAGTATAATAAACTTGCTTCAAAACAATGCGCTCGTGCGCATCCTGGTGGATAGGGTCTTGCCTGAGGTGTATTTGTACAAGCACTTACTCGAAAGCAAAGAATAGCCCGCTGGTGACCATAATAAGGACCAGTGTAAGGTAGAAAACGCCAGTCTGTCTTGCCATCATGATCCTTCCATTACAATAGAATTTATTTCTTCCAGGAAAGATTTGCCATTTCCTCTGGGGTATTTTCTTCTTCTTATGCGAGGAATCCATAGGCGACGAGTTGCGCGTGCAGATCTGATTGTATTGGCATTCCCGCACTGGTTCATCTAGTCCGAGATGCATCTGTGCACCTTTCACAATATGGAAAATAAAAAGGTATTTAAGGAAATATGTGAAAGTGTATAGGCTATGCTCCCCACTCTCGAGTGTTGTGCAAGTTGATATGATGCTGTCCTTCACAAAGAAAAAAATCGCTACTGGACGATGTTGCATTGGGTCCTCAAAGGTCGGGCAAAAGGGACTCCCCGTCACATCTATCTTATCTCCCTCTTTATTAAGATGAACGAAAAAAACATTTGTTTGAATAGTTCTTCCATTGTATTTTAACCAGCAATTTAAATTGCGCTCCTGTTAACCAGTATTTCGGTACGTTATCCACACAAAACGAAACAAAAAATCTCGAAATAATCAAAGCGAGTCCAATGAGAAACCTCCAGACACTGAAGATACGTCCTTCGAGTGTCCTCGGTGAAAGCGCTTTTCCTAAATCAACGTGGAGATAAAAGCATTGGCCAATAATTCAGAAACTGATCATAAATCAAAACGAGAGATATTTCACTCCGACTTATAATGAAGCTATATCGGCGACATGGAAACGGAGCGTCTTCCAGAAGAGTGCAGACTGGCTTGGAGGAGGTGCACAGCTTCGTTGCAGGCTAGTGTAACGTAACGTTCACATGTTTTGCCTTGTTAGGGACTACTCGTCCAAACACCATTACAGACCGCGTTTCTCCATTGATCCCACTCGTTAAGACAGATCTTTGTGTTTCAAGGACCAGTTACGAATTTTTTTCCTGAGCGAGTGAGAACACATGAACTCGATCGAACCACAGCATGCCACCTTTCTCACGTTGCCTTGTCTTGGACCCTAATGAACCACGGTACGCAACACAAACTGTTGGGTTGCTCGTTTCATTAGAAAAAGACGACAATGAACCGAGCGACAGAAATTGCATTGACCAAACAGATGACCAGATAGTGACTGCAGGAGTCAATACAAAATGAGTCAATACTTACACACGAATATAGTATTACTAAATATGTAAGTGAACTAGACCTGTCGCTTTTTGCACTATAATTAAATATATTTGGGTCTTGATGGGAATTCGAACTGCGCAAGTAGACAAACTGTTGACAAACGCGCAGGTTTACAAAACATACGGACCTACTCGCAGACTTGAAGCTTCGTGCATGCAAGTGTATGAATTATTCCTTTTATATATTTTAAATTAAAGTGTTACTCTCGACCACTCTCAGCTCATGTGTAATTGTTGCTAAGAAGACTTCAGAGCAGAGGTCTTCAAAGCAAAGGTTTTGTTTCAACATGAATGAATGCCTAGTATGGTTCCGACTGAGCTTGTTGCTACGGGAAACTTATCAATGACGGACAAGCTAAGGCAAAATGACAGCTGAGAAAGAAAACACGAGTTTGAATGTCAATGCATCAATTGGTAACGACAATGACGACAAGGACAAACTGCAACTATTCAAAGGTAATGATTGCGCAGTAAATGTTTAGATTTATGGATTGCAGGTCATAAACTTTGTTGTTATTTCAGAACTAACTCAGAACGCTCGGTAGCAGGCCTACGCTGCAAGGGCAGACAAGTGCCCAGCTGCTGTCTTAATAAAATCGAACGATTCTCAATGGCTTAGTCAATTGACTAACACCATGCATATCCTCATATTCAACTTTAATCGTTTCTCAGGTGCAGCTTACCTGACCACTGTGGCCTCTGCTGGAATGATAGCAGGATTCGGCTCAACATTAGCCTTGGCAAAGAAGAAGAGTCCAAACTGGTTTAACAAAGTACGTTAAATTATATTGGTTTATCCAAATGAACCATGAATTCTTATTCAAATAGTTATGTTGCATCCCTGTCTGCGTGTTAGTTGGCTGTACCATACTACTAGGTAGATATAAAACACACGCTTGGTTATTATTGCATAGTCAACTTTTGCAACAAGACAACAGGAATCAGTCTTCAATTGTCTTTTTCAACCATAAAAAGGCACACAACGAAGACAAATAAAGCCACTTGTGTCTCTTTACAGATATCACCCAGATGGAAATTAGCGCTAAATATCTCAGCATAGTGTTGAATGTGAAGTATCACAGCTGTTTTATGTAGCGGTTTTCTAACGTTTCGACAGCAAAGTGTTATTTAGTTGTTTTTCCTTGTAATCTCAGGAATTGGACATCTAAAGTGCTACCTTACCTTACTAGCAAGCAAGGACTGTCTTTTACCCAATATCTCCAATTGTAATTACAAGCTTATTGGATCCTCACGAGAGCCAATTACCAATAAATCTGAGTAGAACCACAACTACATCCCAACATTATATTCGTTTTTTGAGATTCACTTAAATAAGACCACATACTGGGGCCTTTGTTTATTTTTGAAGTCTATTTTAAGTCCCTGGCATGTTTTTTGTAAACACCAGTCTCAGTCAAATATGCCTTGTAAAGTGGTTAAATTAGATTTAGTGTGGCGGGGTATGCTGTTGTGAAGTCAGAGTAAAAAAGGAATCCGTTAGGTGGACAAGCGGCAAGTTCTGTGTATACAATGAAGGCCAACTGTGTTTTCTGAATCTGAACACTCATGCATGGAGCAGATTCTTTGAGAAGAGTCACAAAAAAAGTGATCAGTTATTGGCTTCTGTTTGACAAATAATGTCAAAGGGTAAGTTGATAATTGATTAACACATTGATTGACACTTAAAAAAATATATATAGACATTTACTTGTTTTTATAGGATTTCTTCCTAGAAGAAACCAGAAAGCATTCATCAAGGCTCTTCTTGGATCGTTCATATCCTGCTGCCTGACTCACCAAATTCTAATAATGGCTAATTTAATAAGAAAAGCCATTTTACAACAGAAAGCAGAATTACATTAAAAATGGGTAATGAAGTTAATGGTTATGTCTGTTTTTCTAGACGGCTTGGTCTGTCTTGAAGCACAGCTTGCAGGCCTGCAGAGTGTCCTTGTCACGTCAGCTAATTGCAGAATGAATCTGCCAGTATTCTACCAATGCTCTAGTTGTACTGTAGAATCATGTTGACCAGCTAATGTTTAACTCCTGTGTGTGTGTTCTCCAGGGGGTGACAGCCACGGCAGCTCTGCCAGAGTCAGGGGCCTCCCTGGCCCTGAGGGCCCTAGGCTGGGGCTCTCTCTACGCTTGGTGTGGTGTGGGCCTGCTTAGTTTTGCCGTCTGGAAGGCCATGGGAGTCCACAGTGTATGTATTAACAACAACATACCATAGTACATTGTGTTGCGGGTTTGTAAAAGCCTTGAGAGGATCTTTAAGTAAGTAAGTAAGACTTTATTTATATAGCATATTTCATACAAGAATTGTAGCTCAAAGTGCTTTACATAAAATCAATAAAAACAATAATACAAGTGATAAAAGTCATAATAAAAAAAAGTGACCATAACCTTAACCAATATTAGCAACGCTAACGTCTTCCTCTATCTAGCATAGGGAGAATGTGTGATGATTTAGTTTATTGGCAATGGGGCTAACGTTATTTCATATAACATATATATTACTTAACTGATATCAGTTAAATGAATGATAAATTTGTTTGAGCGAGATTTGAACCAGGGGTACTGTGTTTGGCAGTAGATGGTACACATGCTTACCCACTGAGCCACAGAGGGTTCCTGCAAAGTTACTTTCTACAAGACGGTGTAATTGCACTTATGACACTACTAAATGCAAAAGGACAACGTATGTTTTGTTTCTGCCAATGCCAAGTTATAAAACAGTATACTCTGTCTTCTAATCATGCTTACAAAACAAGTGAATGTTTGCTGAAGGATTTCTAAGAACTTGTTCACAAAATACAGTGACGATATATGTACTTTCTTCAAAATACTTCTTTATTTCTGCAACACAGTTAAATATGAAACAGAAATGTACAACTGACCGTCCTATCAGGGGTGGGAATGTGTTGGTACCTTTTGATTTTTGGGGTCACGATTCGATTAAAAATGATTTTTGAAGTTGTGAATTTGTAGAAGACTGAATCGCGATTCATATGTGAATACATTTTTTCCCCACCCCTACTAGCTAATAGTGAATACCACTACATTTACCAAGCATGTCTTATGTCCCAGTTAGATATTGTCAAGTGTGTTTCAATTGTAAGATGATCTTACAATGAATAAAATGTTATTTTTTATTTTGTCAGTTAACAGAGTTCAGGCAAACGATGCAGTCGATCTTCCCATCGATCCCTAAGAATGAGACGGAACAAGCAAACGCAGAACCTGTGGACTGGGATTCCATCTTCCAGTCCAAATGAAGGGGATTATCTGCCTCACCAGTGGTTAAAGCAGACTTCTGTAAAAAGACATTCTGTGACACGAGAGACTATAATGAAGGACGTGAGGGAGAGGAAAAAGCACTTCTGGGGAGCTCTTTGTTCCCCTTGTCGTCACCCAGGGAGACCTGTGATGGACAGCTGCTTAAGGTCGTCTGCACCTCTTAAACACTCCTCTCCCGTGATGTTCATGTCGGGCATCAGTTTCTAAGGGGGCAGGTTTTCATCAACTCAGAGCTTTGACCGGAAGGCCCTTGAAGTCAAGTCTCAAGCATTAATGGTTTTAGGCTCCCTGAGCTCACTGTCATAGCACAATGCCACCTTGATTTGTTCTTTAATAAGACAGGTGCTGGTCGAACTGGTGTCACTGAGGCTAGATTCTCACAGATTAACCTGTAAGTGGATGTATTGTGCTTTTAAGGCCAGAAATAATATGACCTTCTTCTGAGTTACTGCTGAATCATCTATTGTCACAGCCATCTATTTATTCTCTGTGTTTGCTATTCTTACGTTCATCAAAGAGTAGACTGAACCTTCTTGAACTGTACTGGTTAGTTGTATAACGAGGTGGATAAAAATACTGGTGTCTGCGTCAGTGCAAATGCGCTTGTGACTGCCCCTGATGTTTTGGTACACATTTAGTCTGCATAATCAAGTTTGGAAGACGATGTCATGCAAACACTGACGCCACAGCTGCAAAGTGGCGCGCTGTGTCATATTAGCTGAACTCCAGAAGTCTTATACACAGACTGTGGGAGGAAAATATATTTCAGTCTGAACTTTGAGTCCTAAAAATACTTCAAAGTCAAATAAAGAGTCGATAGCATCCGTCACAGTGCTCAACCAGATTTCATGTACATTTATTCTTAACATGTGGAACATATAGTATAAAGATTTCATATTGAATAAACAATGTTTATCAAATGAAAGGGGAGGAGACCTGTAAGTAAGAGACCTTTACATTTGTTAAACTGTTTTGAGTCACATGTCATTTTCAACAACATTATTCTGGAATACAGTTCTGCCCATCTTGTTCTGCAAACTGTACAATCTAAATACATTTGTTTTTCAGACATGATTAATCAAAGCAGAGGCCATCTGAAGGTCCCTAACAGACCTGAATCAGACCATAAAGAGACCATTTTAAATACATCAAGTGACCAAAACCCCATTTTAAGAGAGCAACTAAACAGTCAAAATCAAAATGAGCAAGTATGATAGTTAGCATGACCGCTATAGTAAAGAGCTTCACTACCATCACTAATTCAGACCACAGCTCCTGGAGAAGAAACCAAATGAGGCTGTCGAATGTACAACTTCTATATACAGTTGGGCCCACAGATGAGAACTTCTCAGAGGAAATGGAAGGCTTGCAGTACTGTTCGTTCAAAGTTGTGTCTACCTGGCAGTTGCTATGGTTACAGACGGTGCCAAGCGAAAAGGATGAGTCCTTCACTCTTACACTGGTATGGTTCTACAATACTGATGGTCAAATTGTCTGTGGTCAAAAGTCATTCACATTTGATAATCTACCCCCCACTCCCAAACCAGCCAACTAAATCCTATTGCACAACGGGTCTTTTTTTTCTTTTTTTTTCTTCTCCAGAACAAGATACATGTACTGTAAATTCTGAGTTTTAAGAGTCAGTGTTTCATCTTAACACATGGCAAAAGGTCTATCTACAACATGTCTCACATTTTAAATAAATCTGCCCCCCCTCGTTCCTGCCCCCAAATAAAACAACCAAACAAAAGAATCCCACAGAAAACGGGTACATACAGTTACAAAACAGAAGACCAAGAGGCCCCAAACTATTGTTCTTTATTGTTGGATGTCAACTTTGGCTGAAACAAATCAACCCTCCCCCAAATGAAAAGAATAGAAAAATTAAAAATACCAGGTATTAAATATTTGTATTAAAATTACTTAAAAATCCCCAAAAGAAACTTGTGGATGGAGCAGAGCTGTATATACTCTATATATATTCATTTGTATGAAAAACTTTTTTTATGTTATTTTATTTAAATAAAAATATAATAGCGCCTAGTTCATTGCTGTTCACTGGTGGCCGGGTTGTCCCCTTCCAGACCGGGCCGACCCTCTTGAGCCTGTGTGTGTGTGTGTGTGTCACGAGCGACCGATCTTAAACAGTACTTCACACATGATGGCCGCTACCGAGGAGTTCAGCACTGAGGACAGGGAGATGTCCAGCAGCCGGCTCTCGTACAGCACAAACTCGGGCCGGTTCTCCTCCACCTTGGCCAGGGCCAGCAGAGCCTTAGCTGCGCGGCACATCATGTTGATGCTGGGGGGCTCCGGGTGGGGGGCGGTGGGATGCAGCAGGCTGTGGGGGTTCTGCTGGTACTGGGCCATGGTTACGCTGTCCTCCAGGAAGCCGATGAGCGTTGCCACGCTGCCCTTCTGCAGGGCAATGGCGCGTGCCGCCGCGGGGTCCCCCTGCGCCAGGTTGGAGAGGACGGCCACCGCCATCTCCCGGCACACCTGGCTCTTCCTCTCGCCCACGTGGCGCACCAGCGTGGCGTACAGCTTCTCCTGCCGGCTGAAGGGCGGCGTGGCCAGCAGCAGGTCCACGTTGGCGTCCTGGATGCTCAGCTTGCACAGGCACTCCAGCACCAGCCGCTGGGGGGTGAGCGAGGAGAAGCCCCCCGCCGTGGTGAAGGGGTCCTGGGCCTCGGCCGAGGGGCACACCATCCAGTGCAGCAGGCCGTCCAGGATGGGCAGGCAGATGCTCTCTGGGTACAGAGACAGGTCCAGCTGGCCTGAGATGTTGGCCAGGGTGACCAGGGTGTTCTCCCTGAGGGCCGACAGGCAGTCCCACCACCACTCGTCCTTGCTGCAGGCCCGGCCCTGCTCTTCCTCCCGCTGGTAGCTAGGGGGCGCCCGTCTCCTGCGGGGGTGGAGGTGGTGCAGCAGGACCAGACGTCCCAGGACCAGCACCAGCCCCGGGTGGCGGGACATCTCGGCGTCGTTGCCCGGGACGAAGGAGAGGCTGCGGACGACGTTGGACACGCAGACGCAGCGCTTGGCCAGCGCGTCCTGCCACGGCTCGGCCACGGAGAGTGGCGCCTCGTCCCAGCAGCGCGGCTCGTCCTCCAGCAGGGGGAGGAGGCTCCGGCTCCGCCCGCCACCGGAGGGGAGGGGCTTGGCCTTGCCCTCCGACAAGAAGCCGGCGCCGTCCACGGGGGCCGTCGCGTTTGTCCCCGCGCTCGCCGCCCCGGAGGCCTCCTTGTCTCTCTTCTCCTCCTCCTCGTCTCTCTTCTCCTCCTCCTCGTCTCTCTTCTCCTCCTCCTCGTCTCTCTTCTCCTCCTCCTCGTCTCTCTTCTCCTCCTCCTCGTCTCTGTTCTCCTCCTTCTCCTCGTCTCTGTTCTCCTCAGTCTCCGTCTCTCCTTCCTCGTGGGTCCATGCCTCCTCCTCCCTCACCAGGGGCTTGTGAAAGCGAGGCCCCCCGGTGCGTCTCTCAAAGTGGGTCTGGATGTGTGCCGTGGAGTCGCCCCCTCCAGCCTTCCAGTGCAGCAGGCCGCTGGTGAAGCCCCTGGGCAGGCTGAGCCCAGCCGAGCACTCCTCAACCCAGTCCTCCTCCTTGTCCTTCTCCTCCAGCTTGAGGGGCAGCTTGTCGTACTTACTGGCCTGCTTGGGTCTGGCCTCAGGGGGCTCGGGTTGCTGGACTGGCTCAGCCTGGTTTATGGACGTCCCCTCCTCCATCTCCTCCTCTTTCACCGTGACCACCACAGGATGCTGCTCCTCTTTCCTCTCCTCCTGGCCCGCCCCCTCTGTGCCTCCATTGGACGTAGGTCTCTCTGTCCCCGCCTCGGAATTGCTTTCTCTCTGCTGCTCCTCCTCTGACTGGCTGTCCGGCTCCTGAAAGGCAGGATGCTCTTCCTCCATGTCCTCTAGGGCATCAGAGATTGGTCCCAGCAGTGTCTTCTGACCCTCTGTGCCTACCTCGTATTCCTCCAGGATCCCGAAGATCTCCATCAGGCAGCGGCGGAAATACTCCACCACCAGCTCCAGGAAGCCAGGCATCTGGGGAAGGACAACTGACGTCAAACACAACTCCTCTCTCGCATTTCACCTTAATACTTACACAGGTAATTAGGTAGGGAAAAACATTCCTCTCATGACAGAACGACTATAAAGCTCTATAGAAATGTTGAGTACTCGTGAATATTTGATGGGTCCTCATGGCAGGACCAGTGTGACTGTAAGGTTGTGGTCAGGGAAGCGGTGGGACCAGGGCGCAAGTGTCAGTCTGACCTGTGTGAGGCTGAAGGAGGACACGGTGTTGTCGTCGTACAGCAGGATATTGATGGTGTCCAGGGCCCACGTGCTCTCAGCCAGCAGCCCCGACTTCAGTGACATCATCACACGCCACGCCTCCGGGGTCCCTGGTGGGGGGTCAAAGGTCACAAAGGTCAGGGAGATAAGACTTTGAGTCTGGTCCTCTGTCAGTTTTATCTGGGACTTTCTGGAGTTATTCTTCCTGACTCGCACAATGTAACCCATGTGTTGTTCCTATATGTGCAAACCCAACCCACCTGACAGTCCGGGTAAACTAAAGCCTGACAGTATGTCAGCCCAGGGCTGGCTCCTACCTGTGTCCTTGGAGGTGATCCTGCGTCTGGGTTTCAGCTGGGGCTGGGTGGCCTCCACCGACCCAGACGGGTAGTGGATCTCCCTGTGGATGGGTGGCATGGCCTGGCCTGGCATCCCTCCGCTGTGGGAGCCTGGCATGGCCCCGGGCATCCCTGCCTTCTTCATGGAGGCCAGGTAGTGGCTGCTGTTGGGGGACAGGGAGCCGCCCATGGGCCGGGGGTAGGGGGAGGGGCTGGGCGCTCTGGAGATGTGGTTGGCCATGGCAGGGTTGGACTGGTATGAGGACGAGAGCTGTCGGGGGGGCATGGAGGAGGTGGAGGAGTGGGGTGGGTAAGGGGGCTGGCGCTGGCCCGGGTGGTTGGTCCACTGGCCGTCTTGGGGGCCCCTGCCCTCCGGATCCTCCCCCCGGCCCATGCCAGGGTACGGGGGCCCCTGGGGCTGCCGGCCAGGGTAGGGGTACCCCATGTCTGTCCTGGGCCACTCTCCAGAGGCTCCAGAGGAGGATGGGGGGGTCCCCCGCTCATCATGCCATGCTGGGGGGGTCCCTGGGCCCCAGGTGGCATCCTCTCCCGGGGGTAGGGGTAGGGGTACTGGCCCTGCATGGGCCTTCTCTCGGGCCCCATGTAGCCCCCCGCGTACTGGGCGTACATGTCGCCCTGCTGGCCCCCGTACTGCATCCCGTAGGCGTCGCTCTCGTGCCGTTTGGCCGGGGGGCCGTACATCCCCTCAACCGCCCTCTTGTAACCCTGACAAGACAAACCACAAACGTCATCCACAAACAGTCGCCGTCACCTCTCAAAAGAACGCACAGTCAACCTATAGTCTTGTCGAGCACTGAACGCTGTCTTTGTTTGTATACATTCTAACTGTAGCTATTTCTACCCCCCCCCCCCCCCCAAAAAAAAACATTCATTGAGCGTCCTGGTTATGCATATGGGTGAAGTGGAGTATCTGTGGTGGCGCCCTCTAGAGGCTGGGAGCTGACCTGCTGCTGAGGGTACATGGCGGGCTGGTGGGAGCCGTAGGGCATGCCGTGAGGATACTGCTGTCCATAACCCTCGTGCCCGGGCCTGTGGAGGAAAGCACGCGTGCAAAACGCTCAGGAATGGACCGCAACCATGTGGTATGTTATCTCTGTATGTCGCGCTCACACACACACATGATCGGCTCCCTCCATCTGACACATTGGCCCGTTATTCACACCCAGATACACACGCTCACCTCTGGTGAGGGAATCTGTTACCAGGATACATGCTGGGGTCGTTGCTGGAAGGGCCCATGTTGCTCTGACCCCCAGGGGGCACCATACCCCCCTCGGGGCCCATCACATGGTCTGGTCTGTTGGGTTAGAGGCAGAACATAAGCAATAGGCCAAAGGAGACGTGTCCATCTGGAGCATGGCGTAAGGGAGAGACTGCCCACCTCCTGTCGTAGCCTGGCCCGTAGGGGTACTGCGGCCGCGGGCCCATCCCCATCCCTGGCATGGCTCCAGAGGGCGGGCCCCGGGGGTACATGTCCTGCATGACACCAGTGGGCATGGCACCTGGACCATAGGACTCACTGCCGCCTGCTACCGCGGGAGGAAGGGGAGATGGGGGGAGGGGGCAGAGGGAGAGAAGAGCGAGGGAGAAAAAGGCAAATATTTACATGATGAAGTTGGTAGGGATGTAGCACATTATTCTCAACACCAGAGGGCAGCGTAGTCTTAAAGAGAACTGACAGACTCCACAAAGAGAAAGATATTCCAGGGCTGTTACCAGGCATCAAGGACAAGTAGATGTTTACAGTTGGACTGCTGGAACACTGAGCGGCGCTCCTAACCCTAATGTGGAGTCAGGTGGCTGAGCAGTTATGGAATCAGGCTAGTAATCAGAAGGATCGAATCCCGGCCGTGCCAAATGACGTTGTGTCCTTGGGCAAGGCAATTCACTCTACTTGCATCGGGGGGAATGTCCCCGTACTTATAGTAAATCGCTCTGGATAAGAGCGTCTGCTAAATGATTAAATGTAAATGTAACCCTATGACATTACACTTGCCCTCAGTTTACCCCCATTAATCGCAGCTCACTGCAGGTCTGGTAACAGAAGCTGCCCAGCCACTCCATTTCACCATGTCAGTGTTTGATGCACAGAGCGTGCATGAGCCCTCACCTTTCCTGGGGCCCACATAGGGGTCCTTGTTGCCGTCGTACTGCATCCTCATTGAGGGCTCTGCAGTACCTCCTCCCTGCTGGTAGGAGGCAGCAGGGGGCAAGGGCCCACGCCTGTGGAACGCTGGGTCACTGCCCTCGGAGAACGGGTCCTGAACGCTGATCCCAACACTGTTCCTGAGAGACACGAGCAATGGTTACAAACAGCACACACACACACAGCACACACACACAGCACACACACAGCACACTCGAGTGCTCCCCTACCTGCCGCTGGACTGCAGGCTTATCTGGCTGTGGGGGGTGGAGGCCGGGGTGGGGGGCTTCAGGTCCACTGGCATCTCCGTCATGGAGCTGCTTCCTGTAGACTGGGGGGTGTGGGGGCCCTGCAGAGAGCCAGAGTTGGCTGGGGGAGGGGAGGAAGGGGAGACCGTGTGAGACAAAGTGAAGGGGAGGAGGGAAAGAGGCCTCAAAGTTTACATTTCAAGTGATTTTGAAGGGAGATGTGTACTTTGATATATTACGTTTTGGCAGGAGGATGGCAATTCATGCCAGACACAATTTATAACCTCTTCTTATTCTCAGCAAAATACATTTTGTTCCATAAATCTATATTTAATGAAAAGCAATGAACTGCAATAATAAAGGAAATTAGCCTCATCAAAAAATGCACTGGACTGAGGAATTCTGGCAGAGAGAGAGAGAGCGAGTGAAAGAAAGAGAGAGAGACTGGGTACTCTGATGAGGACTTCTGCTTGATTCTCTGCCAGCCTCCACATGTTTGAACTCCAAAAGTAAACAATACAGCCACGCTCTCTCTCTCTCCCCCCCCACCTGTCTCTCTCTCTCTCTCTCTCTCTCTCTGCGTGTGATCTCATGTGACCCTCCCTCCCTCCCATACTCAGGCAGAGAGAGAGAAAGAGGAAAAAAAAACTGCTGCTTCACTGGTCTGTCTGCTGTGGGAAAGTAGGTCAGACTGAGGTCACTTTTGTTTATATCCCACACTCCTCCCCTATTCATCTTCTCTGGGGAATCCCCCCCCCCCTCCCCCTGCTGCTTGACAGCTCTCTCTTCTTTCTGACATCACCAGCGCACGCCCCCGGGGGTGGGGGGGGGGGTAGGGGGGATCCTGCTGCTGGCCGCTTGACAGCTCCCCCTTTCACTCCCCCCTCCTTCTCCATTTCTCCAGCTTTATTCCCCCCCCTTCTCCTTCTCCTCCAGTGTGACACAATCACCTGTCAGATAGAAATAGGCCCTCACGCCCGCAGGGGCGAAGAGAGAGCGTGGTGAGACAGAGATGGAGGGATGCTTGTGGGGGAGGGGACGGGGGACCATTCACAGAAAGCATCAGACTGAGGTATAGAGTTCATCTCTTGTACAGAATAGGAATAGAAAATATATAGGAATGGAATGGGAAAATGTGTCCAAACCTTTGACTGGTACTGTATATCATGTACAATATACTATATACACCATTTTTACACAAGCAGAACTACCTTGGGACACATTGCGTTTAAGAACATTCGACCCACAAAGATCTGAAGTAGCTATAACCGAAGAAACTAACTTTCAGTGGGAAGGACTCTTGCCAGGATCATCCAGGCCCCTGACTGACACGCGCCCCAGGCCAGGAGCAGGTGTCTACTCACCGGGGGAGGGTGGCTGTATCCTGGCCTGGTGGGCCTGGTTCTTCTTGCTGTCTCCCGTGGCCAGGATCTCTGGAGGGGGCTCCTCCCCTCGCTCCACCTTGCACTCGTAGGCAAACAGGTACTGGATGTACTGCTTCTTCAGAGAGCTGGCCGAGCTGCTGGACGTGCCCACGCTCAGGTGGGTGGACAGCTCGCGCCACTTCTTGTTCTTGTTGACCTGCGGCAAACAAGATGGCCGACGTGAGGATGCCATTCTTCAAATCATTCGGTTCTTCAACGGATATCGTCTGATATTTGGGGATTTCCTTACGTTTTCTCCAAAACGACATACTAACTTGGTTCTGGCCGTTTGGAAAACCAGAGGTCACAATTCTTCTATATGGAAACCCGACAAAAATATTGACCTAGCTTCCTGGAGAAACATGACAACGCTTCAGCATTTATCTGGCGAACCGGCATCCGTCACCCACCATGGCCAGCCCTCCGATCTCCCGCACACACAGGTAGAGGCGGCACAAGTCCAGGGGCTTCTTGCCCACGGCGGGCAGGTTGGGCACAGGGGTGCCCCTCTCCTCCATGAAGGCCAAGTAGCGGTCCACCCACATCCTCCTCTCAGGCTCACCGCCCATCTCGTACAGCCGCGTGATTTTCTCATTGGTCATGGTGGCGGGGCTGGGCTTCTGTAGGGGCGGGGCATAGGAGGGGGGGGAGATAGGGAAGGGTCAGAAAGGCTGTTCGCTATAGGTCAGCGTGTTGTAGATACAGCCATGATGAATGGTTGGCAAACAAGGGAACACAAAGACAACTGACACCCCACCACAGGTCAAAGAGGCTTGCATGCCATTCAAGCCCTTTGGAATCATAGGTGTTCTCCTTCAGAACTGCTCAGCCTATGGACTCAGAGCAGCAGGAGGTGAGAACACTCTAGAACATGGCTCACATTCCCATCACATGCTAACCATGACTGATGACTTTCTCATTAACACAGTGAGGGTTGTCACATTCAAGGTTACTGTGCACCAGCACGGTGACTAGGGAGAGATATGAGTCATAGCAGGTGGTCATTGAAACTGGTGCGCCTTTATCCAATATTACACACCCACACAAACACGCACTCACTCACTCACGTCTTAATAAGAAAGTCTCTTTGACAAGAACAGCAACATGAAGTCACTTGTGAACGAACACACCGAGACACCAAAAATATGAACAACGAAAAAATAAAATAAAAAACGATTAGCTGGTTTTTGGACGAGAAAAAAAGAATCTCTGTCTCAATCTTTTAATGAAATGAAAAAAGAAAAGGAAAGCGAGAGCAGACGGTGCTTGCGGCACTTACGGGACTGGTCGGGTTCTTTGGCCAGGCGGGGTTGCTAATGCTATCACCGTCCTCCCCGTGGAGAGAGGACAGGCTAGCAGGCCTGGGGGACAGGGGACAGGGGGTGGGGGGCTGGGGCATACACACACAGCTGTAGCTGTCCTGTGGCGGAGAACAGGGGGACAAAAAGAAAACACACACACACGCACGCAAACAAACACACACGCACGCAAACAAGCACACCGCACACACACACACACAGGGCCCATGTGATGAGAGATGGCAGGGGAATGTCACTCAGGCTGTGCCATTTGACACACGCACCATGCAAGCAGCGAAACTTGCCCTACGAGATGTCCTGTGAGTGAGCAGCCAGACAGCGTCAGCCAACGCATGCACAAACACATGTCTGTTTGAGTTGAGAACATTTGTTGGCATAGCCCTGTGAATATGCTAGCTCTGGTTCTATCTCTCTTTCTGCTCCCCCCCCCCCCACATGTTCAGTACATTCATCCATCAGACCCCCCCACCCCACCCCTCAAGTCAGGCCAGGCTGAGCGGGGTGGACAGGACAGGACAGCCAGGGAGCTGCAGCACAGCAGGTCACAGACAGGACTCTTCCTGCTCACAGCAGAAACGCAAAGCCATGCTAGGAAGTACCGCCCCCACCGTGGCGACGGCATGCAAAACAAAGCAGGTAAACACATCGAGGAGCGTAGTGATGAACAGGCCAGGGCGGAGGCACACACACAGAAAGACGGATCTTCTCAGATCCTCTTGGCTCGGCTGACAAGAGACTCCTAAGTTTGTGGTGATCAAGGAGCACCCTTCTCGCTCCAGTAATGAGGTGAGGAGACGAGGAAGCGAAACACGCAGAGAGGAAGTTGGGAACTTCTACGACTCCTGTCTGCAAACCAGGGGAGCGTGGAACCGCAGAGAACGACTTGAAACGAGGAGGGGGGAGACGCGGGGAGGACGGGGGAGGGAAGATCTAACAAAACAAAAGAGAAGCTCTGACAAGAGAAACAGGAGCTCTTGAGAGAACTGTGAGCAGCGGTAACAAGTTCTTTATTGGTGAGAAATGGGCTATTTTGGTACGCCCTTGTCAATTCCAAATCAGTCCAAAGACAGGTGCGTTCACACTCCCAGACATGTCCACAGGAGAGAGTTGGAATGAACGACTTTGTGAAAAGATAAAACAACCGCTACTAAGAAAACATGACAAATTTTGTTTTTGAATTGTCTCCCCCCAGTAAGTACAAACGTGACAATATAAATAAATATACACATGAAAGAAGTAGACAGAGAGAGAGAGAGAGAGAGAGAGAGAGAGAGAGAGAGAGAGAAAGAAAGAGAGAGACAGTGACACAGCCCAGAAATGTTCCTCCCTCTTTGAGAAATGCTCACATTTCCAAACACAGCCTCCCCCTCCCCTCCCCAGTCTCTGTCAGGGAATGTTACTCTGGCATGAAGGTGAGCTGCTCCAAACACATGCGCTGCTACAACATGCTCTGAGGGCCACAGCGTGCACGGGGCCCCAGCCAGCAGGAGCCTGCTGTAGGGGGGGGGGGGGGGGGGCTGTACCTTAGGCTTTGGGGGCTCGGCCCCGGGAGCAGCCCCTTCCTTGTTGAGCTCCATCCTCTGCTTGGCCTCCGGGGGACCTCCCGGCCCGTCGCCTGACATCATCATGGGCCCTGTGGAAGGTTAGCTTAGGTTAGGTTGTGTAGGGTTAGCATAGGTTAGGTTGTGTAGGGTTAGCTTAGGTTAAGTTGTGGAAGGTTAGCTTAGGTTAGGTTGTGGAAGGTTAGCTTAGGTTAGGTTGTGGAAGGTTAACTTAGGTTAGGTTGTGGAGGGTTAGCTTTGGTTAGGTTGTGGAGGGTTAGCTTAGGTTAGGTTGTGGAAGGTTAGCTTAGGTTAGGTTGTGGAGGGTTAGCTTAGGTTAGGTTTTGGAGGGTTAGCTTAGGTTAGGTTGTGGAGGGTTAGCTTAGTTTAGGTTGTAGAGGGTTAGCTTAGGTTAGGTTGTGGAAGGTTGTGGAATGACGTTGCTGTCATTCCTGTTAGTCTCTGACATCCACCTGAAGCACATGGTAATAACTATGGTTTTCACCGTGGATTGTTGATGGAGGTCGTCTGGGCGTACCTGAGGGTGGGGCGTTGTAGGCGGATCCCTGTGGGGTCATCCTACCAGAGTTGTTCCCTGGCGGCTGGCTGTAGGGGGCACCGGGGCCCCCCCCGCCCATGAGCGACACACCCGGGTAGCTTCCCTGCCTGCAAACCACAGAGGAGCGATGAGTCACAACTGGGAGATCACCCCAGGAAGGGGCAACACCTTTTCTCTCTATTTTTTTCTCTCCCCCCAAAATATTGTTTTGGACACAGTAATGACAGGCAGAAGGAGATGGGTTTTAGTAGGAAGAGGAAGATGAAAAGATGAATTATGCATGTCGTTCATTAGAGGCAGTGCCGCAGCAGCAGCTACTGAGTGAATGGGTGTGTGGGACAACAGGATTTATTCTTTCAATTGGTTTCTTTTGGGCTCCTTCCTGCAGAGGCCGTACACCACAGAGAGAGAGAGAGAGAGAAAGAGCCGGACAAAGAGATAGAGAGACAGAAAGTGACAGTGGGAGAGATCCGGAGGGCAGAAACTGATCCCTGACATTCCGATTGTTTCCCACTGTAATGGGTCCATTCAATAGCAAGCCCATGAGTGACTCAGTGATTTGCAGAGTATTAGCCCTTGGGCCATGTAAACACACACACACTTCATCTTTTTTACTTCTCTTTGAGACCGGAGGAATACAAATTGCACCCCCCCCCCCCCCCCCCCCAAAGATACCTAACCACTTGACCATGAGCCTCCCACCTCAATGCAATCAGTCATACCCCCTATCCCCCCGCCTACCCTAATCACTGAGCCCGATAATGAGCCAATCAGCATTTCCAATTAAATCAATACTAAACTAATGGAGCTAATGATCCCATCGATGCTGCGGGACATCGTTTCCTCTAGCTCTCTAGTAGCATTCCCTGCCACCTGCTGCTCGTCATTCCACTTCGCACCCCCTTCCAATACACACATGTAACATATACCCCGAAAACATCCACAACATGGCTGCTTTCATCCATCCAGATGTCATGTTCCTGTGTTCAAGATAAAGAGGTCCCCACAAGCCAGGCAGCCAGCCAGGCAGGCAGCCAGGCAGCATGCCCTTCCCCAGCCTCCAGTCCAGGACTAGGCCCAGGAGCAGCCATGCAGTGACAGAGACACCTCAGAGTCTGCTGTCTGTTAGTTATCGCAGCACACTGGGTCTGACTGGGACACCAGCAGCTTTGGTGTTGTACAAGGCAGAGTAGAGTATGGCAGAGTAGAGTATGGTAGAGAAGAGTATTGTAGAGAAGAGTATGATAGAGTAGAGGACACCAGGGTCTTGTAGAGTAGAGCAGCAACACCAGCTCATCCCAGGGTTAGTGTTGCCAGGCTGTTTCCAGAGGATGGGAGATATACCGCAGCACTGACACCTACCCGCGCTGCTCAGCCTGCAGCATGGTGGCATGGCCCAGAACACTGCTGACCTGGGGGGGGAGGGAGGTGGGGATGGGGGGGAGGTTGAGGGTGAGGTGAGGTGAGGGGACGGGGGTGAGGTGAGGTTTGGGGATGAGGGTGATGGTGAGGATGAGGTGAGGATAGGGGCTGAGGTGAGGCTTGGGGATGATGGTGATGGTGAGGATGAGGTGAGGATAGGGGGTGAGGGTGAGAATGAGGTGAGGTTTGGGGATGAGGGTGATGGTGAGGATGAGGTGAGGATAGGGGATGAGGGTGAGGTGAGGCTTGGGGATGAGGGTGAGGATTAGGAGAGGTCTGGGGATGGGAGTGAGGGTGAGGTGAACTTTTGGGATGGGGGTGAGGTGAAGTTTGGGGATGGAGATGAGGTGAGGTTTGGGGACGAGGGTGAGGATGAGGTGAAGTTTGGGAATGAGGTGAGCTTTGATGATGGGCGTGAGGATGAGGTGAGGTTTGGGGGTGGGGGTGAGGATGAGGGGAGTGTTGGGGGTGAGGATGAGGGGAGTGTTGGGGGTGGGGGTGAGGGGAGTGTTGGGGGTGGGGGTGAGGGTGAGGGGAGTGTTGGGGGTGGGGGTGAGGGGAGTGTTGGGGGTGAGGATGAGGGGAGTGTTGGGGGTGAGGATGAGGGGAGTGTTGGGGGTGGGGGTGAAGATGAGGTGAAGTCTGGGGACGGGAGTGAGGATGAGGTGAGGTTTGGGGGTGAGGATGAGGGGAGTGTTGGGGGTGAGGATGAGGGGAAGTCTGGGGATGGGGGTGAGGTGGGGTTTGGGGGTGATGATGAGGTGAGGTCTGAGGATGGGGGTGAGGATGGGGATGGGAAGGGTGAGGAGAAGGAGAGAGAGGAGGGCGCGGCCCAGGCCAGGACGGGCCATGGAAGGCGGGGGAGCGCGCGTAGGGAGGCCTGGAAGGACGGATGGAGAAAACATCCTCTTTGGTATTTCTCCACACCCACATTGAGATGAGGAAACATACATTTGGCTGCCTAAAGTGTGGTCATGTGGGACAAACTGCTGAGAAAATAGGTGTGGTGCACAGCAGAATAACAATGTATGTGAGGGAGGTATGACAGTGAGTGAGGCTTGTTGAGAATGTAAGCTCGGCCACTCGGAGACCCAGAGCCCCCATCTGCACTCACCTTCCCTGGGCAGAGTTGGCCGCCTGCATGGCGTTTGGGCCCGCCTCGTGCGGCTTGCGGCTGGCGTTAGGCGCAGGTGGACCCATGCCCTGACCGGCGGGCTGCGGCATACTGGGGGAGGTGGGGGCCATGGTGTTGGTGCCCCCTGGGTACGGGCGTCCACCGGGCCCCGGCCCCAGGCCTCGCCCGGCAGGCATAGACCCGCAAGGCTGCCCGGGACCCTGGCCATGCATGGGGCTGCTGGCGTTCATGCCGAGGCTGTTGCCCATGCCAGGGCCAGGCCCACTGTAGCTGGCACTGGGGGCCCCGCCATAGTTAGGGGGCCTGGGGTAGTTACCTGGAGACAGAAAGATGGGAATCTTCTAAGCAACAACTTGAAAGAGGCATTGCTGTGTATGCATGGTTGGCTTTGCAAAACTTCTTCCAGAGAAAGAGGCATGAGACCGTCAGAGCCATTGATGTCGCTGTTTCTTCAAGACCAACCATACCAGCGCCACACAGTACTAAGAAGTTGTCTAGTCAGGAGAAGTACCCAAGCCTGCTAGGCCTTCACAGGCAGACACATCACAAAGTCAGGATTCAGGAATAAAAGGGACGCTTCTCCTCCCAGCTCTCATGGCGTCTCCAGAGGATGTGTTGTGTAACAGGAACTGCAGCAGCTCTGCCAACCACCACTTTACGCACAATTAGCACGGCGATTCCCAGCCTGCCTTGTTCCAGCTGCTGTGTGTGAGATGTGAACAGCGAGGAGCGCTGCCTCATGTTACACCACCCCTCCCTCGGGGGAGTCCCTCCTGCCCTGGCACTCTCTGTTCCTCCTCCCTCACAGAAGAGCCTATTTCACAAGAAGGAAGGAAGGGAGGAACACACTTCTGATGTGGGAAAAAGGGCTCCAATAATACATGAACCGGTTGTGAGAGAGAGGTGTGTGTGCGTGTGACTGTGTGTGTGTGTGTGTGTGGTGGGGGGCTCTATTCCCAAACAAAGATGGACAGAAGGGGAGAGAGAGAGAGAGAGAGAGAGAGAGGTTTTTTTCTGGAGAAAGGCCAATTATATGGAAATTCACTGGCACTCGCAGGCCCACTGTGAAGTTCTGACCCGTAGCTGGGATAATTCCAGAATTCCCCTGGAGCGCAGTTTGCAACATGGATATGACACACAGCCCCCTCCCCAGTCATCCACTCCCAGCCAGACTCTCTGTAGACCTATTCCAAAAGTCTGCTGCCCCCTGACTGGTAAAGCCGGCCTCCATCATGCCGTTAAGACGCGGTATGGGCCTCTGACAACGACAGCAGAGCGCCGCAACTGCTCTGAAGGATACCAATGTTGAGACAACAGACATCAAACCTTCCCTAATGACTCAGTACAGCCAGCCCCATTCATCCGAGCCAGGCGAGGCCATGACCAGAAGGTTCTGCACTGGAGCGAGCAGCCGGCTAGTACCATAACATGGCCAGGCTCCAACACACACACGTTCTCCTCAGCCTCACAAAAAAAGTACAAGCTCCAATCAAGCCTCATCACATTTTCCACACGCCCTCCAGCGGCTGCAGACCTTGTGCGGCGCAGGGATGCCCTGCGTGCCAGGCCCCGGGGCCTGTACCGGGGCAGCCGGGCAGCCGGGAGGATTCATCAGCCTGGTGGAATGGGGAGGGGCGGACGACGCTAGGAAAACACACAACGCGCGGAGCGCAGCCTAGCATTCATCATACAGCCACGCCAGATCACACAGGATGGATTACCATAATGATCTGATGTGTGTGTGAGCCTCTCGTCATGTGTATGCACACACAAGGGCGCGTGCATGAGCGGGCGCACACACGGGGTTGGTTTTCATCCTCAGCTGAAACAACACTTGAGATTGATGAATTGAGCACGCCAGGCTTTCATCTTGTCAGCTGAAAGGGGGGCTGGGGGGGCGGGGGGCTGGTGCGCAGCACGACGTGTGCAGCTCAAACTCTGCGCGAGACGACTCTTACCCAGAGAAAGTCTGGGCCCGCAATAGTCAAACCCTCTGACAACAAACACACTTTGAAAAATGACGCTGAAGACTGGCACTGAGCTGGTTGATCTATCAAGGCCCAGACGGTGTGTGCGTGTGTGTGTGTGTACCTGGGGGGCCGTACTGCCCAGACTGAGGCCCGTAGGTAGGGGCCCCCTGCTGGTAGGAGCCATGGTGCATTGACCCCCCAGGAGGAGGGTGAGGAGACATGGGGGGGGCAGACTGCTGGCTTCCAAACTGGGGGCCTGGGGCATTCCTCTGCAGGGCAGGTGGGAACCCTGGAGGAGACACACACACCCACACACACACATCTCAGTTTCTAGAAAGTTTGAGAGACATTGAGTACGTCTCTGAACATAACTTGTAGCAAGTTAGTTGAACTGAAGAAAAACGACTTGATGTAAACTACAGCAATTACAGTTAGCACAGGCATTTAAAATAGGCAGAGTGCCCTCCAGAACTGATCATGATAGGCAAAGAAAAGGGTCTGAAAATAGTCTGAAATGGAAGCATTACATTTCCCTCTTCCCACAAAATAGATTTTTAAAATTATGAATCTCTTCCTTGTTAATACTGTGAGTGTGAATGTCAAAAGGAAGAAACAGCTGCTCAGATTTATTTTAGGATTTTGATGGCCATTACCGTAAATGGTAACTATGATCCCCTTTTATTCTCAGAGAGAGAGAGAGAGAGAGAGAGAGAGAGAGAGAGAGAGAGAGAGAGAGAGGGGGGGGGGGCTTGTGTGGATGATCCCAGATGTGCTTTGGTTTGGATTATAGGTCACACCTACGTCCCCTAAGAGTGCTGGAGAACAGGGTGGTTGGCCAGCCATAGAAAACAGTGTGACTGGTCTTGGGATGAGGTCACCGGCTACTGAGACCCTTACTGGCAGGCCTGTTCAGGCAGCCAGACTCAAATAGAGCTCATCTGTGGAGTGCAGCGCTGCGGGGTTGGGCCCTGTGCTGACAGGGGCAGGGTGGCAGAGAGAATGGAGTCTGCCGCAAAGCCAACTTGATAGAAATGATTTCAGAAATCGTTTCAATTCAATAGATGGTTTTTTCTGGTAAAACAAACAGCGACAAGCTGTTTCCATCAATGCAAACCCCACCAACAGCAGAGGGAACACTCAACATGACATTCAAAGTAACAAAAGATTTGCTAATAGCATTTCAACCAGCACCCAACACATGAACCCATTACAAGGCTCTGAGCAGAACTGAGAATCCTCTGACTCACACATGCCCTTCAGGGCCTGGGACCGTCATCTGTTTCCTGCTATGTCCAATGAAGAACATGACGTGGTCAGAGAGCATACAGAGGATTGAGTCTGGACTTCCTACGTTCTGACTCATGGGTTACTGGCAGTCAAACTAGGATGGTGTGACCGGACATGAGGGGGGTGGGGGATGTCATGGAGGGGTGGAGCCTCACCTCTCTCCTGGGACATGGGCGACCGGCTCAGGGTGGAATGGGAGCCCACATCTGACACGCTCCCGTGGGACTGCGGCGCCATCTGGCTGCCTGGAGGACCGCAGGACAGAAAGACGTGAGGGGGAACGAATGTTCAAGCAAAACACACACACCACACACCAACAGTTAAGACTATCCCCTCCACCCACACACACACACAGGAAAGAATAATTGTTCCACACAAAAACAGCGTCACCCAGCGCCAGTCACTTAGCTGTCCTATGGTGTAGCCAGCTACAGTAAGTCCCTGTGTTTCTCAGTCTGCTGTTTGTAACGAGCACTTACAGGGGGCAAGGATGGACTGTGTGTGTGTGTGTGTGTGTGTCGGGGGGGGGGTATATGCATGCTGTTCCCGTGGCGATACGGCAGAGATCACAGGTCATCGGTGCTGGTGCTCTAATGGCTGGTGGTTCTATCAGTAGGGGTTAGACTGGGCCTCCCGCAAACCTCGTTATCAACACCAGGAATGGCTCAGAGGAAAATCCCCATAGCGTTGGATGCATAGAGACAAAAAAATAAAAAAAGACAAAATTCTACCAACTAGCCCTCGTGTCAAACAGGGAAGGCCAACAATGTGTTGCTCTGTGGGACAGTAATTGTGTTAAAAGTGACTCCAAACTGCTAACATAGTTTAGAAACTATTTTAATGACTGGGGCCTTTGTCTCGGGGCTGTACCGGAGCTCCTCCCTTGACCCAGCTGCCTCACTGGAAGGAACAGAACTGTCCCCTCCACTGTGACCAGCTACTAGACAGACGAGAACACCCTGGTCCAGAATGAACCTTCTCATAATGAGAGAAAAGGCCTATTTTGCTCCACCGCTGAAACGGCCATGGGGGTAGATCGTCTGTGCATGTTGTCCAAGGGTGGACTGTGGAGCCGTCTGAAAAACGACTCTCAAAAATAGGCTGGTTGAAATCGAGCTCAATCAAACTACTCTGAAAAACAAGTTGGCTAAAATACAGCAAAATAACACAGTGCTCCTTATCCCATTTGGAGTGAATATGTGTCTGTGTCTGTCTGTCTGTCTGTGTGTGTGTGTCTCCATACCTGGTACACTGGCGGGTGATATGGGCCCGGAGCGTGATTGGCTGGAGCCGACAGGGGAGCCGACCGGGGAGGGGGAGGGACCGCTGCGTAACCCGGGAAGCCGTGGCGACACGTGGGGCGAGAAGGGCGACTGGGCAGGGTTACTCTGCTCGCCCTGGCTGCTGGTGGAGCCCGAGGCGCTGACGGCCGAGCTGATGGCCACCTCGGTCCCCGTGGGCAGGTCGTCGATGGAACCAGACAGGTCCTGGGAAGAGAGGAAGAGAGACAGGGAGGGAGGTCAGGCCAGGAGACACGGAGGCCAAAGGCCCCAAAGAAAGCAGGGACCCAGCCAGAAGAACACTAGCCACTTTGCCAGAAGCAAACATGGACACGTTCCTTTACCAACAGGTAGTTAAACTGTTGGAGAGCTGCCTCATGACCTTACATCTATGCCCTTCGCTAGTAGGGATGGACATGAGAACGGTGGAAATGGGTTTGGAGTCCAGCAGGGCTTGGTTCAGTTGAAGCCAAGCCCAAACCGACAGCAACATGGAAACTATTCCCCCAGTCAGGCTCTGTAGCCGCATCTCTGTGTCTGTACCACCAGCGCCCGGGCAACCGGAGAGGAACGTGACCACGGTAACCATTCATCATCTACTTACATGTTGAGAACAAAATGGCACAGGAGCACCTCTCTGGGCGCTTGGGCAAATTTCACAGATTACACCCAGAAGAGAGCAATGGCAACAGCCTTAATTGCCAAATTGCGAGTCTCGCCAACAAGTGTTTCCTGGTGCCAAGGAATGTCTCTCCAACATGGCACGAGACCAAGTCATTTGCCTCTCTCCCAGATTTGCAGTGGAAAATGGGAACTGCTAAGTCTTGGCATGGCCAACTGACCTGCAACCTGTCATTATGACACTTAAGCAGTTACTGAGGTGATTCCAGTGGACAACACACACAGGCAATTTGTACTCCCATCACTATTTAACCTAACAGTGTTAGTCCTTTGTCCTCCGAAACCCTTACACAATCTGCAATGTCTGCTTGTTACTCTAAAAACTGTGCATTCATTTCACCCTTTGAAAGGCATTGGAGGGCCACTTAAACCTTTTGCATATTTGCTGAGAGTCATGCTGCCTGCATGATTTATGATCATAATTATTCAGATTCGTTAGAGCTCTGCCTCCCTAAATTGATGAATATAATTATTCAGCTTCATTGGTCATTCAGCAACCCCCCCCCCCCCCCCCCACACCTCTACTCCACTCTGCAGTGGAAAAGAGGAAGAGAAAGAAATGAGTGCAGACGGGCTCTCTTTGGGCTGCTCCTACAGCAGTCTCTCTCTCTCTCTCTCTCTCTCTCTCATCCCCCTCTCCTCTCCTCTCCTCCATGCACGGGCCACATAACTCCCTCCAGCAGCAGGAGCAGACAGCTTCTGCCTAGCTGGCTGGCTGTTTAGCTGGCTGGCTGTTTAGCTGGCTGGCCGGCTGTTTAGCTAGCTGGCTGAATGATTGTGTCGTGCACTCATCCTTCATCATTCCTCCTGACAGCCGCCCCCCCCCTCCCCCATCAGCTCGGGCCAATTAAAACACAGAGGAATAATCATGTCGTAATTGGGGAGATAGGCATTGCTCCGTTGCCTTGCATATCAGCCTCCCGCCGCAGCCAATCAGCAGCGGCGCACAGACTGCCCTCCCCCTCTCGCTGTGTGTGTAGCGCCCTTGACTCCATTACAATAAAAACACATACGTCCAGCTGCTAAAGACCTCCGTGATTGGTCGTGGATAATTTCTCCGCCTCAGCAATCCATGAGGTGTACAACAACACACCTTGGAGAGGCGGTCAGCGGTCTGCCGTCAGCGCTCTGCCGTCAGCGCTCTGCCGTCAGCGCTCTGCCGTCAGCGCTCTGTTCGCCAGTGGGAAATCTCTATCGAGCTGATTCTACAACAGACAGGAGGACAACCTTTCCCTCTCTACCTCCCTCCTTCATTCTCTACCTCCCTCCTTCATTCTCTACCTCCCTCCTTCATTCTCTACCTCCCTCCATTCAACTACGAGTTAGCCTGTGATGTAGCAGGACTGCGGGGAGCCATGCTTGGTGTAGAGGAGAACAGGCACAACTCTAGACCATGCTGGACATTCACACTCTGAACAACCAGCACAGACATGAGCACCAGGACGCTTCACACAAGACGTTTGATTGGCTGAGAGAACGCAAGACTCGACAACAAGCTCAGTTTCCCACATTCCCAAACTTCAGATGAACAACCCCCCAAAGTCTTCAGGGAGCCTGGGCCCATCTCTCCCCCATCACCAGTGTGTCTCCCTGGGCCCTGAGCCTCCATCTCTCCCCCATCACCAGTGTGTCTCCCTGGGCCCTGAGCCTCCATCTCTCCCCCATCACCAGTGTGTCTCCCTGGGCCCTGAGCCTCCATCTCTCCCCCATCACCAGTGTGTCTCCCTGGGTCCTGAGCCTCCATCTCTCCCCCATCACCAGTGTGTCTCCCTGGGTCCTGAGCCTCCATCTCTCCCCCATCACCAGTGTGTCTCCCTGGGCCCTGAGCCTCCATCTCTCCCCCATCACCAGTGTGTCTCTCTGGGCCCTGAGCCTCCATCTCTCCCCCATCACCAGTGTGTCTCCCTGGGTCCTGAGCCTCCATCTCTCCCCCATCACCAGTGTGTCTCCCTGGGCCCCTCCTGTGCAGCAGTGGGGGACAGCAGGCCTGATCAGACACTGTGATGCGTACTCACGCAGAGGCATTCGCCACAGACAGGGGGAGAACCCCCCCCACCCCCCCCCCCCACCCCCCCACTGTGAAAGCTGACAATCGGAGAGAGAGCTGGTGTCCTGGCGGTGAGGGGCTTTGGGAGACAGCAGGAACGTGCTCCTCAGCAGAAGGATGGAGAGGGGATTAGACAGACCTGAGGAGGGAGTGGGGGCTTAAGTGTGTGTGCGCGCGTGTGGGAGGTGGGGGCACACTAGGACAGAAGAGGCACGACTATGCCGTGTTTGGGATGAGGGGCGGGCTCAACCCCATTAGGACACGTCAACATCAACAGGATGGCGTGTATCCAGTGTTTGGATTCCTGTGAATTCAACTGAGGATGACACTGAAGACTAAAGTGTGTGTGTGTGTGGACTGACAGCTGCCTGAGCTGGGATCCATATGAGAGGACCAGATTACTATTCCTCCATCTGGCCCCACTGTGATTGATGGAAGCATTTGTTAGCATTGTGTGTGTGTGTCAGGTTTGCTGGG